>NC_092862.1:137764541-137927755 GCF_032062135.1 Pyxicephalus adspersus
CCCCCCCCCCCCCAAAAAAAAAAAATCTTTAAATGTGGCCAGGATAGACACAGAATGGTCTGGTTGTTCAGGTACAATTTCCCACAGTGACTACTGATGATCACTAATCTCTTTGTAATGTCATCATTCTGTGCAGTGTTGAGATCCTGGACCCTGAAAAGACCCTCCAATGGACAATGTGTCCATATCACCCCAAAATGCTCGTTGCTCAAGGAACCCCCTAGCAACCTCCGGAGGAACCCTGGCTGAGAAACTAAAGCTGAAAGACTAAGGATGCCAAGTGACAGCTGATTAGGGGAAATAAAGGGGCTGTAATGTTAATGTTCAAAGTTTAAATCAAATAATTGGATGGTAATAACCTGGAGATCACCCATGACAGTCTACCTTCTTCTCTAGTCTAGGAGAACTTTAGTAAATTAAGTCCATCGTGTTGACCTGTTTAAGTCATCATCTATAAAATGCTGCATCTGTCTACTGGATTTCTCTTTCAGCACAGTAGCTAAACTTTTTCTTCTATGTGTGGAGGGGAGGATGTAGGATTTGTACCCCATTCACCCCCAAATCTTAAGACATATTAAAAGATTATTGCACCACTTCGACTATCTCATGTCTTTCTGTTTGACTTTGGTAGAAACATTAGTCCATTATCTAGGTTATGCCAGTAATTTACAAAAATAACTAAAAACTCGTACTCACCTTTCTCCAGTTGGGCATGCGTTGGTATAAATTGAGTGGCCGTAACTACGGCCAGGAATATGGCACACCACATCTTGTCCCAGAATCACCAAGTCATCTGCTGCTGGAGAGCAAAAAGCAAATGTTTCACCTTCTGAAACTTGAGGACTGTAAATACCTGAAGGGAGAGGACTGCAATCACCAGAACTCTTTACTGACCTTTTAGGAGCGTCAGAACTAGAATTTCCTGAGAGTCCAGGCTCAGCCTTCCCTTATAATATTACATATTCAGGATCAACCAGACTGAGAGAACAAAGCAGAGCCCGTAACCTTTAGTGCAAGAGTGTCATGTACAGCCAGAGTTTAGTGTTGCCGAATGTTTAAAACAATGAAGAAGTTGTGTTTATTTTATGTACTCAGCAATGGAAAAACAATGTGGTTTTGGATCATTTTAAAGACAGCCTGTTATGATGAATGCATGGCCTGATATTCTTGGCCTCCTAGAATAGCTGGTTGTCTGGATGTGTCTGGTTGTTAGTCACTGACCTGCACTCAACCTGAGCAAAATGCCTATTTGCATATACAGCTACTGAGAAATTATTGAAGATGAAGGATCAGTACGTCAGCCAGTCAACTTGCATTTTCAGAAGAAGGCCACCAATGGCAGCCCAATGGATTTATCCCATGACAAGCTACCTTTAATGAGACCCTGCAACTTTGCTCACTAACCTTTACAGCACTCATCTGCCACTCTGTTAATGTTGCTTAAACATGCCCATGTGTTGCCTAAACATGCCTAACAGAGGGCAAAAAAATGTAAGAAATCCCTGGAAGATGTCGTGTCCTAGCCACCTCCATACACATGTACTCGTCCCTCTTCACCAAGCACTTACCTACCTAAATGCCCCTTTTTCTCCCATAAATCCACTGTCACATTGGGTGAGAGGTCCTCTTTCTTCAATTTATAGTATACAGGGTCCTTCTTTGGGTTTTCCTATCCCTCTCTGCATGATATGGACTCCTCCCGTTGACTGTTCATTGGCAGCGTCATCTCAGGATCCATAACAGGAGTTGCACTGGTGGCACCGGTGTCTAGCTTCTATGGGCACAGGGTGCAGTGCTTGATTAGTGGTGACACGGGACCTAGATAGTAGATTGAGGTAAGTAAAACTTACTTTAAAAGGTAGGACTAAAAACAGTTAAATGGCCAAGAGGGGATGGGAAGTGGGAAGCCATTTTTGCCCAGAGAAGGACTTGACACATACGCATTTACAAAACATAGTGAGAAGTCTTCATAGGCGTTATCTGTGACAACCCCCAATTGGACCAATAGTACCACAATTAGCAAAGCTCTTTCTACCTACTAACTGGAGAGCTGTAGCTCCGACTCGGTATGGGGTGCATTGGACCTCTGCAGGAGACCAGGGCCACCATCACGAGGAGACATGGGGAACTTTGGTACAAGGCCCCAAAGAGATTGACTTTTACAATGCTAAAACTTTTGACTTTGGGGGGCCCAGGAAGTTTACCTATCATGGGGCCCAGAAATTTCTAATAACAGACTTGCAGAAGACCACTGAATTGTTTCAAACAGAGAGCTTTCCCTGGCTACCCAGAAAACATTATAAAGATGTGAAATATTTCAAATTGTTGCAGCAAAGTGTAAATATTTAGCCTTGGCTATTGTATTATCATTGTATTTGGCAAAGGCACATCATGTCCTATATTTAGTAGACCTTTCACCAAGAGATTTTCCCCCATGGTCGGAGGATCTGAGCTTTTGTCTTCACTTCATTTTTTGCAGGTCTCAGTTTTCTTTAAAGCTATAATTTCCCTGCTGGATAAATTCTTTCAGGTCTCGTTTTTCTTGTTCCGGTTCTTTTGTCTTACTTGACAGTATTGGTTCAGGGCGGCAATTGGTAGAATGCGTTTATGGTTCACTTGTTTTATGTCTGATTTATTATTGGCAGGTTATGGTGGCCCACCCTTAGAATCTATTATTTTATCATTTTGAGTGGGGGGTGATGGATGAAGCCATTGGTCAGAATTATAGAGACCTTTGTAGCCGGGATAAAGTACCTTGGCTTGGCTATGTGATGTTTGACGTTTCTCTCTCAGTCTCCTCTATTCACTGCTCCATCTACTGCAGAATAACCATGGGGTTACATGAGAGAACAAAGAGTAGCTGAACCTAAAAAAAGAAATATTTAACTTATTGAAGTTCACCAGTCCCTAGATGTGGCAGCTGCATTAGCTTTCTTTTTTTCATTCATTTTACCTGTCTGATCCTGAAAGTAATACAATCATTGTGATAACACTAACACACTGTACTGTGTACAGAGGAGAAGTGTTGACAACCTAGGAAAGGAAATTGTCAGGACCCCAACACCTGTTCTTGAGCTCATCTCCAGAATGAGGTGGTACATGGCAGAGATGGCAGCAAAGCCTACACACCTTATAAACCAACATTTTTATCTACCTGTTTATATTCAGAACTCACTGCTGGATGGGAAAGTTTCCCCATATAAAAAATGTAACAAACTTGCTGTCTGAGACATTATTGGAATTTGTTACACACTTTACTGGTGGGCCAACCAGTACTGGTGGGCCAACAAAGAATGCACTAGACCATTTCCGAGCAAATAACCCATCAAAACCAAAAAAATATTAAATACTTTATATTAGATCACCACTGTAAATCTCAGAACTGGATGAATGTAAAACAAATCTTTTGACATGTAAACTAGCTCTGACATATGGATTTTAGCTGTGTAATTTAGATGCTTGTCTGGAATTCAGTTTAAAAAAAACCTTGCATTGCGTGTCTCTCCTCTATAAGCTGATGGTGGGAGGGAAGGCATGTAAGCAAGTTTACTGGAGGAACAGAAGGTAGGGATGGCGTCACCAGCGTGGTGTTATTCACTTCTAATTCAAGGAGCAAGCATGAGGAGCAGTGACATGCAAACCTACCTGCCCATAAAAAATTGCCACCCTCACCCTATTTCCTGCAGCCATTGAGCACAGCCTAGGTCAGTAAAAGTGGTAAAATAATTTCCATGCAAGTTTTTTCTTCTTTCTTCAAAACAGCATTTTATAAAATGGGGTCTATACACCTATAGTGCCCATTATGAGGGGCTCCCACCTTCCCTGCCTCTATATACCCATTGTGGGGGACTCCCAAGGTCCAAACCCTGTCTTTATATTCAATTGCCTTTACTGAACACTTGTTGGGCCCTTTATGAAGTGCTCCTGCCATGCCTGTGCTGAGTTCCTGGGTCTGTATACCTGCTGTGCTCATTATCCCACGATCCTTATTCTGTTCTTCCAATCCATTATATGGACTAGAATCCCTACCAGCCTATTTTCTGGGCTGCACAATTTGTTGGGACCATTATGAAGTGCTCCTGCCATTGCTATGCTTAGTTTCTGGGTCTGTATCCCTGCTGTGCCCATTATGAGGGCCTCCAAACACCTGTGCAATGCGTTACTTGGTCTGTACCCCTGCTGTGCCCATTATGAGGTTACCAAGTTCCTTATACTGTACTTCTAATCCATTTCCTGGACTAGAATCCCTACAAGTCAATTCCCCGGGCTGCACACTTGTTGGGCCCTTGATGAAGTGCTCCTGCCATGCCTGTGCTGAGTTCCCAGGTCTGTACCCCTGCTGTGCCCATCATAAAATGTTCCTCATATCCCCATGTGAACAACAACACACCCCATACATTTCTGGTCAGAACGCCCTTTAATTAATCCCTGATATATAATACAATGAGTAAAATAGAAAAAAAAAAACATAATTTAGAATAGAAAATGACAGCTGGAATTGTATTGGTTGTGATAGACACCATGGAAATTTGTATAGAGCAGCCCCTATTGCAGAGCTGTCAGTGATCCATAAATATCGCTGTACCAGCATCTCTTGCCCGCACACTGTGTTGTGATTTTCCCATGACTGCAGGTAAAATATGAGGAACACAGACAGCCGCAGGTTAAAAATTTGGATCCAATATATGTTTTACGACAATACAAATGTAGTAAACACAAAAGTAACACTTTGCAGTGTAATTCCTGACACGTGTTGAAATCTGCATGCTTGGCCTGACAATTATTAAAACTACCAAAACATTATATCTAATCTAAAAAACCAAGGTCCTGTAGAAGAAAAATGTTTTTTGGTACAAAAAAAAATAAAATGAAAAAACAAGCACAATTTAAAGTGCAAGGTAAAAGAAGAGGTTGTGATAAGTAAATGTCAAGCCTCAGAAATTCAAAGCTAAATGTGTGCTGTCGTGCTGTCATAAAAATGTTAAACAAAATATTCAACTTTTTTGATAGCCAACTCTTCTACCTCTTGTAAAGCTTATCATAAACAAGGGACCTTGAATTATATCCTTCAATCCAACATGCTCAACAATATTTAATATGTGTTGTGTGATCCACATGTTTGTGGGTTTTCAAATTTTTTAACCTTTTTTAATCATTTAATCAGTTTTTACTCTTTTATCTAACTTTATTGCTGCTAATTGGGAGCTGTAAAGCCTCTAATTTATTGCATTAGGAGATGACAGGTTCTTTATGGAAAACTCTGATGTCCTGATGATCTCACTGCCCCTTGCTGTAGGCAGCACAGAATGGCTGAGATCTGATAATTCTGAGCCCGGAAGTTCTCATAGCTGAGTGCCAGCACAGAACCAGCCAGTCACGTGCATTCACTGCAGAAGGAAAAGTTGTTGCAGCACCAGGTGAGTGGGAGAACCTGCTAACCTGGGGAGTTAGGTGTGTCAGGGAAAGCACACATTTTTGCCTGGTAAAGTGGCTTGATCGAGTAGGATCGAGTAATGTAGGATGGAGAAAAAAAAACTTGCCGATCTCACTGCGCTTACAAAAAGGCTCCTTCTGCGCATGCCCGAGATGCACAAAAATAAGGAATTTTTACTTAACATATAAGAGTTATCTACCCTTTTATGTAAAGTGAAATTTCTGAGTTTAGGTACACTTTAAGAATGGAGTGCAGAACTCCCCTGTCATTACACTTGTGTAATAGGCATCATGGGCACTGACCCATTCTGCCAGCACTGGTACATTGCAATGTAAAGCCACATTCCCTCTCTGCTGCACTTTTTATATGCCATTCAATGGAGCTTACAGAAAGGGTGTAATGATGCCAAACCATTATCAGTGCCCTGAGCTTGCAGCAGCATCCTTGGAGTTGTTACCATGTCTGTTCTCTCTCCAAGTCTTGTTGTGAATAAAGGAACAGGGCAGTTAATGAATGCCATCATAGCATCCACTTTAAAGGTCCAGCTAAGAGGAGCAACAGGGCAGGGCACTGCAGAACTCACCCCAACCTACTACCAGTAGCAGTGACACCATTAGGACTACAGGGGACAGTGTGGAGACCAGTTACCCTGTACATACCCAATAGGTAAAGATGACTGGTCTCCAGCAGAAGACATTGGGTCTGATTTATTTCAAGCTCTCCGAGACTGGGGAGAATACACTTTTATCAGTGAAGCTGGGTGATCCAGCACACTTGGAATGGATCTGGTCCAAGATTCAAAACATTTGCTAGCAAATGACTTTGAAGAAGTCAATTCCAGGTTTGCTGGATCACCCAGCTTCACTGATGAAAGTGTATTACTAGTCTAGTCTTGGAAAGCTTTATTAAATCAGGCTCACAGTCCCCCCTCCATGTTAATAGGCCAGCATTCACAGATCTTTTGCTACAGGTATACAAGACCATATTTCATCTGTAAGAAGCTAGCATTTATTAAATAGTTTGCAGTTATTTTTTGTTATTTTTTTAATCAAGTGATTGATACAAGGAATGGCTGATCAAAATCAAGATCACAACACTGCTCTTTGCATTTGAATCAATCGTTTATAACAAAGTATATTCCATTAATTATTTAAAAGTTAAGTGAAAACCATTATAGAAAAAAGTAAAACAGTATGAATGACATAGCTAGGTCTCATCACAGGTATCTGGGAATAGATTTACCGTAAGTTCAGGGTCCAATTTTTATTAAAGTCATCTTCAATAGTCCTTATAGCATTTGGAGTCCTTGTACCAGTGATTTCTCCTTCTCCTAGGTCAGTGATCAAAAAGTTGTGGAGTATTTTTTTTTATGTTTTTCTTTTAATTTATTTTAATACTTTTAATAAGAAGTGTATTTATACATATTTTTACTCAAGATTCACACAGTTCTCCAATTGGATCCAATTAAAAAATATGTAAGTCCTGGGTAAACGTTGTGTAAATCTGGTATGGTAATATATGTTAAGTCCATGTGTGTTATATAAGAGGTGACTCCAAAATAAATAGACCTTCCATTTACATGCAAGGTTCAAGTTTAGTTTTTAAAAATAGTTTTTCCAGTTGAAGTTTCTGGTCCAAAAAGGTGAATATATAAAAAGCGAATACTGCAAGCCTTGAGTGATGTGGCAAGACTCCTACTTGTAAATATAAATATATATGAATATACAGCATATATTATTTCAGGAAAATCCCTCCAGGGATATTGTAAAGAAAAAAAAAAGTAAGTTTTTACTGAAAATAAAACCTTCTACACAAAATTCAACACAAATATTTCTTTATTTTTCCATATCAAAATGCAGAATAATCCAATGGAAACAACACAACGTGTAAAAATTTACATACATGTATATACAAATATGAAAAAGGAACATTGACCACATGTCCCGGAAGTGCCTACATGGTTAGGTGTTTCCAAACATGAAATTATTAAAGGTAAAGAAAATGAGCAAACATTAAGAATGTTTTAAAATAGAACCCTTTTTGCTTGTATATGTGTTTAAAGTTGTGTTTTGTTTCTGTTTGTGTTTAAGTTGTACGTAACTTAATACACTGACAACGGAACAATGCCAATGGCTGATGTATTCCCTGGGGGCGTGGCTACAGGTGCTCAGGGGCGGGCATTGCCATTGCTAAGTCTGAGTTCCACAGGTACCCCTTTAAAGTAATAAAGTAATAAGAGGACTAGAATTTATTCAAAAATGTTTTTAAAAAAAGAAAAAAAACTATTTTAAAGTTGTTAATTAATGCTCAAAATATTTATTAAACACTGTAAACAGTAATCCCTTAAATGTGTAGAAATCTATTAGCAATACATACACCACCCTATAGGGCTGCAAAGACCCTAGTGCATTGCTTTAAAAAGCATACAAATAGCTGTAGGGTACTTCATGTAAGATTAATAGCAATAATGTGTATTATTATTAACATTGTTTTCACATTAATTATTGATAATAATTATTTATTTATTGGCATTATTAAGGACCCAAAAAATGATTCTCTTCCCTGTTCTAACGTATTTTTAACCTTAGCATGTAGGTAGGATTAGCCTACCATTCCTATTAAATTTCTAGTGGAATTATTTTTTGAGGTTTAGCTATGTTGGCTCTGAAAACTGCAGCAAGTCCTCACTTGATAAACATGTCAACATAAAACTTTAGAGCTGTCAGCACTACTCTACCATTTTGTTTTTTTGCCAACATGGCAGACAATCAAAAAAGTGTCAAAAAAAGGGGTTTGATGTGCCCAATAATCTGCAGGGGTTTTCAGTAATTGCACAGCTTCATAAAAATATATAAAATATCCCAAATCTCTAGGGGATGAAGGCTAAATACATCCTTGGAGGTAATATAACAATAAAATACTGTTACTTATTAAATAAACAAAATACTGAAATAGTATAGGAGGTGGTCAGTGTAGTTTTTTTTACAAATTTTGTAGTTTTAGGGTAATAAAAATTTAATACAATTTTGACAAATTTTAATGCTTGGCTCCCAACAAATAAAATTTCACATTGACGGTTTATTATTAATGATTATAGTGTACCTGTCACCTATTGTACACTAAAAAGGCATCAATTTAATGTGCATAAAATGATTTATTTGACAAGTGATATCACATGCAGACCCTCCTGGCAATCTGCAAAGCTAAATTATATTAAATAGAAATGTTTCAATAAGTACTGTTCATACCGGTATATACATTCACTACGGTCTCTCTACTTTGCAGGGCCGGATTTAGAAGAACAAATTTCCCCAACTAAGGAAAAGAAACCACATTGCAGAACCTAAAAATCTTGTATGCACTAGCCACTCCCACTTTGGCGGACTCTTCCGCCAATCCACAACACTGCCCTCTAGTGGCACAAGTGCCATTCTAAAACCAACTTGGCGCTGTGTTTAATTCTTGTTCACATTACGTAAAAGTTTACATTATGCTTTCACATTCAATGAATAATGTTACGGTTGCACTCTGGCTTGAAATAATCTTGGTGACAGGGAATCGTGTTGATAGCTGTTCTACAATTAAAGAAAAACAAAACAAAAAAGATCTTTTATACTTTAGGTATACTTTTATACTTTAGATTTTTTTTTTACTGCTGGACATAAAAGTTCCCTTTTTTAGGCTGTTTCAAATCTTCTCTGCAGCTCTCAGTTGTTAGCCGAAAAAAAAGTGCATGAATGCGAACCTATCAATGAGTTTTCTTCCATGATCTTTGCTCAGGATTGTGGCATCGGTTTGCGGGCGCGGTTCTTATTCCTTGGCCGTTTATTCCCTAAAAATCAACAATAATTTATTAATATAAGGAACATTAATTTTGACTTTTTTTGTATAAATATTATTTTTTAAATAATATTTATTCTTATATATATATCTTGTAGTAGCATTAGTTTAGTAAGTAAGTTAGTAAAACAGTATATTATATGCAAGACAACACCCAAATGGTATACAAAATGATTTGTCTGGGCAACCTTGGGCTTGCCATCTGTTGAACCCTAAAACTTTTTTCTTTGTATTAATAATTTATTATTTTTTTGGCATTGTTGTTCACAGGGCAAATGGCCAGGGTTGTTTGATATCCTTAAATCTTTTGGTTTTCTAAACCAAGCATTTGCAAAAGCTTTTTCAACATTTGAAAAGCTATCCCAAAAAGCAAATATAGCCAAAAAAGTAATTTACCTACCCTGAATTCTGCAATTTCCAATATTTTTGCCTATATTTCCGAACTCAACTAAAAATTTGTAATTTCTTAATTTTGGATAATTTTGGAAAGAATTGGTCACTATACTGTAATATTTTTTTTTATCTAATCTATCAAATTTTTTTTTATCAGACGCCTGTGGATATGAACAACCAGCAATAAAATTATTCAGTGCTACCCATGCCAGCCAAGAAGTCCTTTAAGGGGTTTCAAGCTTGGTCAATACTTTGCACAATCCTTTTATTAAGACTTTTATTATTATTATACAGTATTTATATAGCGCCATCATATTACGCAGCGCTGTACAAAGTCCATAGTCGTGTCGCTAACTGTCCCTCAAAGGAGCTCACAACCTAATGTCCCTACCATAGTCATAATAAATAATGTAGTCAAGGTCAATTTAGGGGGAAGCCAATTAACCTAATTGGATGTTTTTGGGATGTGGGAGGAAACCCACGCAGACATGGGGAGAACCTGCAAACTCCATGCAGATAGTGTCCTGGCTGGGATTTTGAACCTAGATCTGCAAAGGTCAGAGTGCTAACCCCTGAGCCACCGTGCTGCCCATTAGACTTGCGTATACAGGTTCAAATCAAACATCTGCATGTATATCGGGCATTACATAGAAGCCGTAGCCTTCTAAATCCAGCCCTGCAAACTGATTCCATGCCAATAAATTCAAAATAAATTATGTTTGAAATTTTGTACCAAACATAAAAGATATAAAGTTTTATTATATCAAAAATATTTCCAAAATAATATTTTAGTTCAAAAAAGTATTCTGTATATAAATATTACCATCAAATCCTTTGAATGTTATACATATTGAGTAAAAGTTTACATATACAAATATTTTAGTAAAATGTCTTTTAATCTGCAAAAAAAGAGTTCAGAATGTCCAATATTCGAGAAAATAAATATAACATCCCAAAATGCAGATCACCAGAATCTGTCCAATCGTTGAGGAAAAATAAAAAAACAACAATGCAGCCAGCGGCAGACAGGTGTGGAAAGAGAAAGAAGAAAAATTAGAGACAGAGAGAACAATAAGGTGGACATACCAAAAATGATCCATATATTGTTTAAATCATTTATTATTCTAAAACATGTTAAGATTTTAACAGCAATCACATGCAATCATAAAATAATTTATGCATGCAAAAAGGTAATTATTTATAAAAGTTTCCATATAAGATTCACCCAATTTTTGATCAAAATGAACATGATTTTTTTTACATTGGATTCAATTATTATTAAATACTATCACTCATAATTCATACTGGTTTCTAACTGGATCCAATGTGATTTTTTTTAACATTATATGTAAAAGTTGGGTGATTCTTGTTTTATTTATAAATAAAAACCCTAAAATATTTAAATGAAGGTTATAAAGTAATTATTACAAGCACAGGCCATAGGGGAAAAAATAACTTGGTTTAAACGTAGTAGACGCTTTTTTCAGGATAGAAAATAATCTAATCTTGAATGAAAATTGACCAATTTTTTTAAATTTTTGTTTGGACATTTTCTGACATTTTGGTTCTTTTCTTGAGCACTGTTACATTGTAACAATAAATTTTAACATTTTAACAATGAACTTGCACAATCTTCCTGAGAAACGGCTCAGAACCCTCTACCAATCATACTTGAAAGGCAATATGTAGAAGTCCTTAGGTCTCTTACATGTGTACATTTATAGTTTTATATATATTTTTTTATATATATGTGTGTTAATTCCCCCACCTACTGGATTGTAAGCTCTTTGGGGCAGGATCCTCTCCTCTTGTGTCACTGTCTGTATTTGTCTGTCATTTGCAACCCCTATTTAATGTACAGCGCTGCAAAATATGTTGGCGCTATATAAATCAATATTATTATTATTATTATTATTATTAATAATAATAATAATAATAATAATAATATATATAGTATTGCCTATAGAATAACATTGTTCACTTGCAAAATTCACTAAATTATTACCTTATAAGGGATATTTTACTTAGTTTAGTGCATATGTGATTATTCACTTTATAAATATTACCACATACACAATATACACAATATATATACACAATATAATCACAAGGAAGGAACTCTAAAAGAAAGCAGGATTTCCTTATTGTACATGATTGGAAGTCAGTAGAGCTTTACTAAGCTAAGTGAAATATCTCTTGCAAGTGGATAATTTATTCTTGTGAGTAACAATAAGTACGCTGACTGACTCTCCTGTGTGTGTAAATTTGCCCTTTAGCTATTGAGCTCTGCAACAGCAAGCTTGAAGCCTACTGCCTGGAAATTAGATACTAATTAGTCATATGAATTACTTTTTTTAATTATTTAAGTTATGAATAAACCATGTATAAAACACGGCACTTTCCATTGAACTAATTCTTGAAGAACACATCTGTGCTACGTTTGAAACCAAGTTATTTCATCCTGCATTGTCCCGTCCCTTTGAAAACATTCGATAATAAGTAATTCCTCCCACACACCTTTCTTGCACACATTATTACAGTCTTCCAGCCTGATAAAGTTGTTGGAGTTTCCTCCACAACCTGTATACTGAAACTCTTCACAAGACTTGCTGTCAATGTTGAAATAATAGCGGGTGACAGAAGCTGAGCATGATCCCTCATCCTTGGGGCTATAGCAGAAGCTGGGAGCATCTACAAATACAAAACCAGACAGCCTCTATAATGTCGGGCATAGGAAAAAAGAAAATGCAAAACACCAACATTTTATAGGGTTACTGTCAAGACACAGAATGATTTTCATTGCAGCACTCGGTCTGGTTTGTAGCATTTTCTGGAGAATGGTTTCTTAGCTGGAAATATATGTGGAAGTTGCATGTGGTTTTAAATGCCCTTTAATGTACATAAAGGGAACATATTCTTCATTTTAAAACCTTACTCCAGGCATTTTTGTTTCATTTTAAATATGTTAGACCCCCCAGGAGGTGCTAAAAGTAAGAAGTAGCTACGGATGCAATACTTGCCTGCAGCCTGGAAGTGCCACCACATTTTTGGCGCCATCTTTGAGATGGAATGGTGCCCAGCATAACTCAACCTGGAAGACTGAGGTCATACTGTGAGTGCAGGAGGCTGTGGGCATTAAAGGATCCTAACCACAGGATTCCTAATATTCTATAAAATGATGCCGAAAGCAAAACCTATGTCATGTCAAGTCATCATTCAGCATCTCCCACTGATGAAAAGATCTGAAGAGGACTCTGTGTATCCAGTTTAAAGGTCTGTGCTTTATTTTATTTAAAAAGTCCAAGACGTACAATAGGGAGTCCTAAAGGGTAGAACTCCATTGTCCCTGAACACAATGGCCCTGATGTATTAAAGCTGTCCAAGGCTGGAGAGGATACACTTTCATTAGTGAAGCTGGGTGATCCTGCAAACCTGGAATGGTTTTTGCTATTTGCTGGCTAATATTTTGAATCCTGGATCAGATCTATTCCAGGTTTGCTGGATCATCCAGCTTCACTGATGAAAGTATATCCTCTTGGAGAGCTTTGATAAATCAGGCCCAGTGAGGGAAGGTGCAGTACAGACTTCATCGGCTGGCTTATCAAGGCTAAAGCATTAGCAATCAGTTGAGGTTTTCTTATCCCACAGATTGCTATTTCCCTTGGTGAGCTTCCATTGGTGATATCTTTAGATCCCCACAGATTTGTGGTTGCCCAAAGCTAGCCATACATGTGATTCTCTCAATGTGATTGTCATTACTGTTTTAATTAAATCAATTTTTGTGATTGCCTTTAAGTATTTGATGCATCTTTCACTTTGTTTAAATCGATATTAGAAATGTTTTCCCTATTAAAATGAATTGAAATATTTATTAGTTTCAGTTTTATTATGGTGGTTAACCAACTGATAAAAGAATATGCATTGGCTTTTTAATTCTCATTTAGCATTTTGCACATTTTTGATTGGAAGTTTTCTATCAATCAAAAATATTTCATTGGGTCTACTTATAAAGTAGTCTGACATTCACTGAAACATTCTTTGGAGGAGAATCAATCACTACCATTGAAAAAACATCCATTTTCTAGCAGAGAATGTTTTGGAGAATGTTGAGTCAATACTTTATAAGTAGACCTCATATTATATGGCTAGCTTGGGGGTAAATTCAGACCTGTTTTGGGATCAAGTGATAGCTCCCGGTCACTTACACTGCAGTACTGGTTCCCAAAGAACCATTGTTTTCACATTTGACAGTCGGCAGAGGTATCGCTCATTGCCGGCCCAATTCATTCTCTATGGGGCTGCCCCAGATGGAGGTTCACTGGCATGAAGAAGCAGTAAATGCACCACAACCTCATGGCCATAGCCAGACCGGGCAATGGTGATCTGATGTCTACAGACTCGTCTCAGCAGCTAGCAGACATGATGTACCGGTCACTAGTTTGGAAGGTTGAATATTAACCAAGCAAGTTAGCAAACTGTTTCTATCACTAGTGATAGTCTCTATCACTATTGTCCCATTCCCACCAACTGCCATTACCTTTCAAGTTCATTAGAACACAGGACATTGCCTATCAGATTGTAAAAGTATAAACATTACAAGCAATAAACAGTAACGGCAATATAGTGAAATTGAATTGGTGACTTTTACTGCTCAGTTCATACATTGTATTATATTCAGGTGTTGTATGAGATGATGTCACCTTCCTACAAATCTTATCTTCCGCTCATCTGTAACCCTACCAGTGACAGGTGTGTGAGTAATGCTTGTTCAGCCATGTACTAATCATGACACATCCTAGCACCGGCAAGGTGTTTCAACACAGCCCCATGAACACGCTGTAATGTCAGCTGGTGGGAAAGCACTGACCTTGTCCGTATGATATTACAAAGACAAATGTCTGGTGAAAAAGAATTAAAGCGGGGAGCTGTTGAAATCCTAATACCACTTTGCAGCATTATTTCACATCATTAGCATGATTGGAATGTATATAATCACTTAGGGTACAAAGGAATGAAAAGACAGCAAGAGCGCCACCACCAGGCTGAACAGGGCTAGAGACAGCTGGCCAGGATACAAAGCATTAGCTGATAAATTTAAAGTTCTCAACATAAACGTTGCAAACAATATCTTTACATTGAACTTATTAAAACAGAATTTTTTTAATGCTTCATAAAATATACAGGAAAGTTTCAGGGCTGGCAGGAACTTGTAAAATTAGGAACATGCACAGACCTGATGTGCTTTATGGCTGTTCCAACAATTGTTGGAGGCAACCTATTTCTATGCAACCATTGGGATTCTTATTATAGTATGATTAATATTATCCAATATTTTTTATAGTGCCAACATACAACTCAGCACTGTACAAAGTCCATAGTCACTAGTTGTCCCTCAAAGGGGCTCACAATCTAATGTCCCTATCATAGTCATATGTCATTATTACAATCTAAGGTAAATTTTGGGGGAAGACAAATAACCTAACTGTATGTTTTTGCAACATGGGAGATAACCATAGTACCCCCACGCAAACTGAGGGAGAAACTGCAAACTTCATGCAGATGGCGCCCTGGCCAAGATTTGAACCTGGGACCCAGCGCTGCAAAGGCCTGAGTGCTAACCACTGAGCAACCATGCTGCCACTGGCCTGTTTTCTGTATACAAAATTAGTGAGGAACAACACACTTCCTACCCTTGGGTGACACACTCACTTATTGTGCTATATAGAAGAGAAGTGTTGTCACCCCAGTACAGGAAAACAGTTTTTGGAGAATTTTACTGATAGACTGAATTTAGTGCACCACTGGGTCACTTATACTCAAAGAACTCATAATCATAATCCAGAAACCTAAAGTCCGACTTCTGATTTGCAGCTTTGAGTTACTTAGGTATTAGCACTTAAGAACTGGAATTTGATCTTTATAGGACATGGTTCATTCATTTATGGTCGGCATTATACAATAAAGGACGCTACTTACTCCTCTTGGGTGAGCATGACTCCAGACAGGAAGCCTCATCTCTGAAGTTGTTATCATTGCCATAACAGCCTCCATATATGAAGAGCTCACATTTCATTGTCAGCAAGTTGTAAGCGTAACGTTTTATATAACCACGGCAAGGTCCTGGCTCCACTTCCATTCTGCAAGGCTTTGGGACTTCTAAATATGAAAAAGACAAAGTAAAGTTAATAGATTTATCTGCAACACCATTCAAGCAAAAGAGAGGCATTGAGGTACAGAAGGTTCAGTCTAGGGGGCATATTTAAAATATGAAAGTGATAAAAACAACCAATTCATACTGCTCTTCTGCAAGAATCTTCTGGTTTTATATTTTTAGATGTCTGATATCTTTAGATTTATCATTATATTTTCCACCAATTTGACACTTTGACCTGGCTGTCCAGGTCTGAAGTTGTTCAGGCTTCTCATTACTTCTATTGGTCATAAATTCTATTTAATACCATAATACACCGAACACTAATACAGCCACAATACTGTACTTGGCCTATTTAGTATTTCAGCAGATATTCAGCAAAAGTACTGACTGCATGATCAATATACAGAAAGCCCATAAAGGAAGAATCTACAAGTCTTTATATGTGACATAACTAAAAGAAATATACTACAGAAGTGTTCCCTGCCTTTATTATACCTTCAATATGGGTTCTTGATGGGTATTAAAGGTGAAAAGAGCTACACTAGGCCAAAATGAGAATGAATCAATATAAATCAAGTAAAGCAAATGGAATCAAATATTCTGAGATCATTGGCCAGCAAAGAAGCAAAAAAGAAGACATTTTGTAGATACTTTTGGTAATTGGTTACTTCTTGGTGTACTGTCATGTAATGGTGTCTCTCCAGAATGATGGTCTCTTGACCATTAAAGGAAACCTGACTGCTGGGGACATAGAACATTTGCTTTGGTCAAGCTCCCTTCCATCACCATGGACATCCTTAGGTTAAAGTTTTAACAAAACTTGGGATTGGGCACTTAAATTGGGGACTGGGGCTGCTTAAATTTAAAACTAGGGCCTCTACAACCAACCATTAAAAAGTGTCCTGCTCTCGTATCTGCTCTTGTGCTAGTGAACTTGTTCCAAATTTTACTTTGCCAGCTTGATTTGGTTCCAACAGCACACGGTTTGCTAGACATCTGTCTGGAACATAGGCCTTTAAACAAGATTATTACAGCATTGGCTGCACAGATTGCCTGTCACATTTATTAATGATGTTTGAATCCAACAAAGCCATGACCTTGACCTTCAAAAAAAGTCCCTTGTATATATATGGGGCATCTCATGCTTCAAGGTGTGGTACTATAATTGGCATAATAACTTTGGTTCTCAGTAGTCAAACCACTGGCCATCAGTACCTTGTGAGGTTTCCTACTGGTAGTTAGTCCAGATGATATAACACAAGGTTTCCCTGTGCACTCTCCCCGCTGGCATTTGCATAAGACACCCTGTCCATAATAATTCTGTGCACTGACCACGGAGCTCACTCTTATTTAATGGTCCACTACAGCCAGAATGAGAAACTAAACTTCATTGTACATAGAAAGAACACATACTGCCAGATTAGTTCATCAGCTTTACAGGCATTGCTGTTGTACACCCATCAACCCGAATTCCTTTTGGCAAAAATTGATGATTAGACAACTCCAGCTTATGACACTGGAGAGAAATTTACAAAACTACCCACTGTTTCCTACAATACTTAAAAAAACATGGTGGATCTAAAAAAGTTTATCCCAGTCACCAGTCAGATTCCACCTTACTTTGGAAGTTTGGCATTTGGTGCATTACAGCCAAGGTATCAGGAAGAACATTCCCAGTGACCCTGTAAGGTTTTCTGTAGGTTCTGA
Source organism: Pyxicephalus adspersus (assembly GCF_032062135.1). Classification (NCBI taxonomy): domain Eukaryota; kingdom Metazoa; phylum Chordata; class Amphibia; order Anura; family Pyxicephalidae; genus Pyxicephalus; species Pyxicephalus adspersus. The sequence goes on from NC_092862.1 coordinate 137,782,070, forward strand.
CTACACAGTACATTGCAAAGAACTCAAATGAGCTTATTCCGAGTAAATCTTCATTTTTAGTGCAGCCACTAAAAAGCATTAAAGTGCAGCCACTTGAATAGCCTTAAACCCTATTTTTATTGATGTCCCAATAAGCCCGATTTATTAGTTCTCCATGACTGGTGAGGAGACACTTTCATCAGTGAAGCTGAAAGTGATCCAGCAAACCTGAAATGGATCTGGTCCAGGACTGAAAAAAATTGCTAACAAATAGCAAATTACTTTTAAAAAATCCATTCCAGGTTTGTTCGATCAACCAACTTCACTGATGAAGGTTTATCCTCTCCAGCCTCAGTGAGGTTTAATAAAACAGGCCCATTGAGTTGTGTAGGTGTCCTATTTTTATACCGGTAACCCAAATGTTTGGAGTTGCCTTGAGAACAAGAGATTTGAAGAAACCTTTCAGGGATTCCAATCACCTTTGGAGACTTCCTCTTACTTTTTGTTGCTTCTCTGGGACCGGAAATGAGAGAAATTTCCCCAATGGTTCACAGATTGCAGAATGAAAGCCTGACCAAGGCTTTACGAATAAAACAAAATACATATAAACATTCTGTACACCTTAAATTTCCAAGGTGGGTATGAATCAAATTGGCTGCTCTGAGAAATTTTGAAATACCAACACCTTTTTTTACATCATTCTTTCTGAATATGAGCCAGCAATGAGTTTGTTTGGGAATTCCTCTGGGTTGGGTTACATGATCTCTGCCAGGGTACTTCTGTCCTGGGCCCTGATCAAAAGAGCCTGAATTTTAGACATAGGGGAAAGGTAGTTTAGCCAGTACGGGGCCCAGAAATTTTTGGTGGAGGCTACAGGGGATTAGAGATCAGCTAGATAACTGACTGACAGTTCCCTTTGGCAGTGATTATGTGTTTCATTCCTTCGGTCACACAACCAGCTGCCATGGGATCCCTCAGCAGAGATACCATAGCCATTTCAGGACTTCTTTTTTAATTTTAGGTGATTCTAATTCAGCGCTTAATACTATATACATATATTCCATTTATTTGCATTTTTAGTCTCATTGCAAAACAAACTCACTTTTGATTTTCCAGCATGCTTTCTCACAGTCCTCCAGGGTCTCAAAATTGTTGGCATTTCCATCGCAGCCTCCATAGAGGAACTCCTCACATTTCTGCGTGTACCGGTCATAATAATAGTTGGGGAGAAGACCCCGACAGTTCCCTTCATCTCGTGGTAGAAGACATGCGGTGATGTTACCTGAAATATAATCATAGCTTTGTTAGGTCTCAGAGTACACAGACGGCAGGAGATCAAATATCTGAAACACAAAGTATTCATGAATCCAACCCCCTGCAAAGACAATGCGACATGTGAAAGCCGAAAGGCTTATATATTAAACATATATTTCTTATTATATATACATTTCTTTTTTTACATTTCCAAATGGAAAACTGTCAGTGTATCAGTCAGCTGGGGGGTCTTCTTCAGTCCCTCTAAAATATCTATTTGTATAGCTTTGGGAAGCAATTCTTAACTACTGTCACTACTGAGCTAATGGAAAATAAAATTAAATAATTTTCAAGCAGAATGGGAGAAGCTTAATACCAAATACACTTCTGGGCAGTACAGGTAATAAGCGGGGAAAACCCCAATGGTTCGTCGCTGAGATAAACTACAGTTTCCACTTTTTGAAAGCAGAAAATATATTTTAAAGAAACATTTGCTGGAATAGAACTAAACAATGTTGCTGCCCCCTTTTCTGAAATTTAAATTTGTACTGCTATCATTGGAATCCTCTGACTTAAGAAAGCAAATCAATATATATTTAAATATATATATATATATATATATATATATATATATATATATATATATATATTGATTGAATAATGATTGTGAATTCACATTCTTTGTCTTTTCATTCCCCGATTAGCTCAAAAATGCTGAAACCCAGCTGGAGGACCTCTTCTTGCTATTGACGGTCAGAATGAAGGGGTAAAGAATGGCAAAGAATGGACATGCCCAATAGGTGCACCTGGAAAGTGATTAATATCGGGGATTACCTGGTCATGCACCTATTGAGCAGTAATAAATCTACAAGTCTATGACCTGGAACAAGTGTGAATCTTCTAGACCTGTATGCTTGTTCTAGGTCACAAAATATCAAAGCCATTAGATCAGTATGACAGCCAGAGGAGTTGCATTTTCAGAAATAAAGCTTGACAGTGCCACTTCTCAGCAGAGGTTTCTAAATATATAATCTGATGTAATGCACAGAGGTCCATGAGAAGATATGATGGCGTACATTGCATGAGAATAAAATATTGCTTTGTCCATAGTCACCGGAGATCTTTCCTGATCATCCAAGACAAATCTTTCCATGTAGCATCACAATGTCCTAAGCGCCTGCCAAAAAAACTCCCTGCTGTAACTTCCAGATGTCACAAAACGTAATGTTTTTCAAAAACAAAGTCTACATGTAATCTCACCAAAAAACAAACTTTTTAGTTTCCAAAAACTCCTATAAACTTCTGAAAAAGTTTAATTTGTCTTAAACCAGTTAGCACACCCTCCCCCCCACCATCCTGAGCATTGCACAGCATTCCGAGATAGGAATGTGTGTCCAAACATATTATATTTACTCGACTCCCTTTTGCACAGCAGGGAAGATGCATTTACAATATGCTTTGAGTTATGGGAAATAAAATACCCACAACATAAAAGCAACTTGCAGAAACTTGTCCAAAACTTTGCAGATTGCAGACAAACCCTAAATGAAAATGCAAAGCGTACCGGATCTCTTGTTAGTCATTTCTCAATATGCACAATTTTTTATGATTATTGAAAAATGTTTTTGAACCAAAAAGACATCTTAAAGGCATTGTATCATAGAGTCATAACAAGTCAAAAAGAAAGCAAAAGCAGCTGATGGTTTTGGATACTTCCTCAAGTGCAGCAAGAAAGTTTATCGCCATAAAATTTTTTGGTGCATGAATGAATGCAGATGTCCCATTTGTCCCCATCCCTCTTACTTCGAGGTGCAGCTTGCTCTGAAGACCTCACGACGTGCCCCAAAAAGCAGACAGGAACCAGAAGATGGACAATGGAAAGCATTGCTGGAGAGGAAGACTGAACTCTGGACTCAATTACTTGCTCAAGGCGGAGTTGAAACTGGAGTGAATTCTGAACTTCCAACAAACTTTATAAAGCCAGGGGGATGCCCTAAGCTGAGCAGAAGGCAGAGTCCCCCCTCTACACAAGGGAGGGGTCTGGATGAGTCACTTGTAGCCTTTGTCAGAATTCCCTCTCACAATTCAGCCTGCTTATCCATTCTCATTATGTATACACACGTCATCTATCCAGGGAGGAGAGTTTTGTAACAGTTATATTTAGTTGGGTTTACTGGGTGGTGTAACCAGCAGCTCGGAAATGCATAATGCTTTTTTTGGTAAAGGTTACACTTTTTTGGTGCCCACTAGGGGCCAATACACTCAATGACCAAATGTCGTCATAGTGTTATCTTTATGCGGAAAATTATTTTGCAGATTGACGTGACTGGGTAAGGCAGAGGATATTATTATTTTTCTTTTTTATTGAGCAGAAAAAATTGTGAATGTGAAAGTGGCAAAACGTGCATTTATGTTTGTGACACCGAGTTACTCACTGCGGCTTTTATTCAATTTTGGTGAGTAACAGATAGTAATATGTCAGGATGTCACAGAGTGAGCAATTAACTTTCATACTTTTTAAAGGGTCTGCCCATGTAAAATTTTAGTTTTTTAATACTGAAGAAGTAAACATCCTGACAGCTTTGTAAATCTCATGGGGATTCTAAAGGAGCCAAATTCTTAGGTCTGTACCCAATTTGGTGGGCTGCCAAATACCTTGCTGGATTTGTAATTTTTTTTTTACTTATATTAAAGTTCTATAGAACATTTAATTTGTATATATATATATATATATAGTGGTAGAATGAAACATATGGTTGTCCATAAGAACAAGACTTTGAAACTGGGGTACGTTGCAGCGTAAGGCCAAGTGGTTCGGATGGGCAGGTTGGGTGTAGCCTTTGTGCTGGGCGAGCCAAGGAGGTCCCTCAAAGTTGAGCCCTGTGGGACCAACATAAAGAATGCCAGGAGGCTAAATTTGTGTCTTTTATGACACACTGCTAGGATAAACCCTGGTTACCTTGTGCTGATGTTTTTTGTTTTTTTTAAAAAGTGGACAGAGCACCCTAAATTGAAGCCTGAAATACCTCTCTGCAGTTACTGCATTTGATGCTAATCCCTCACAATATGTATATAAAGAAATCTGCATTGATGTTAACCTGTTACCATGCCTTGATATTTGCTATAAACTTAATCCAAAGATGTAACATATTATGACTACAACATGATTGTTTATGGAAAATGATTCTTTCAATTAAAATACTTCTGTTCCTTATGATTAGTTTGGCATCCCATTAATATAATAAACAGAGTTAGGTAACTAATAAGTATGCAAAAACATTGTGTTTTCTTTGTTCCCCAAGGGCTGTTTTTGAAAACATTAATATAATTAACCCCATTAGGAAATTGGCGCATGTAAAAGGTTTTGATCTTAGGATGTGTTTTCTGTGTATGTTGATGTCATAGTATGTCATGTATGAACAGAACCAAGCGCTAAGTTTTATCACGCATGGATCACTTTGTCTAATGTATGAACGTCAAAAAGACCAAGGAGGTTCTAAGGATAAAATTCCGCTATGGAGAGGACTGGAAACATTCTGCCTGGGAGGTGAAGGCTGGACTTGTTAGGGTAGGACTCAAAGTGTTCAACAGCAACTATGCCGTGGTGCCATAGAATTTGGAGTACATGGTGAATTTGAGTTTTGTCCTAAACAGTAAGGGAATTTTCACATTTTGAAATCATGAAAGTTCCATTCTCCCTTATCGAGTTTCTGCCCAATGTGCCAATGTTGACATCCTTCATGCTAGTTTCTTCACCCAACTTACACACCTGTGCAGTGGAGCCCCAATAGACCAGCGGTCACCAACCGGGAAAGTTTTGGTGTTCCGCGGCTCTGGCTGGCGCACCCCTGGGCAGGGACAGGAGAATATGCACTGGCCAGAGCCACGGACCATGTCCCCCGTACAGATCCCAGGCCCAGGAAAGTGGGCTCAGACATCATGATGTCACTAAAGGGAAAGCTTTTTCCCCGTTGAGTGACACCCAGTTCCCCGCACATGCACGGTCCGGAGCCAGTAAATTTAGTTGTCTGCCGGTCCGAAAGGGTTGCCGACCACTGCAATAGACAGATCTCCTCTTATCTGTCTCCAGTCTATGGAATTCTATGGTGCATGGACGGACATTGGGAAAAGAAGCCAGTGATGACGATGTAGGTCATCGGGCCTGATTTTATAAAGCTCTCAAAGACTGGAGAAGATAGACTATCGTGGGTGAAACTGAGTGTTTGCGCGAACCTGAAATGGATTTGGCCCAGAATTAAAAACATTTGCTACCTAAGCGAAAAATTTTTTAGGAAACTTTTCCAAATCTGCTGGATTACCAAAGTTCTCCTATAGTAGTGTATTCTCTCCAGTCTTGGAGAGCTTTAGTAAATCAGGCTCAATATGGCGTTCGGTAGGTATGGGTTTTGGGGGGGTTCAGCTCCACAATTTCAACTGACAGGTGAATTCTAAACAAGGAAATCTTTTATAAGATGAACAAGATAAAATGTTAAAATTGAATTACAATGCCTTCATCAAAAATAATCCTTAGGATTTTGTTTCATGTAACAAATAGGCACAACACATTTTTTGCATTCTTCCAACAATGGTTTACTTTGGGGTTCCCTGCATTTGGTTGCCATACTTCCAGGTGAAGGGGCTACCCCCCCCCCCCCCCCAACTGACCGCTACTCAGCAAAATAAGAAAAACTTAATAAAACACATTTTTACCAACCTAAAGCCATGGCCATGTGACTCTCCAGTCTTTGAGTCTACTGATTGTCTTCTTCTTCATCTTTTATTGATCTGAGGTCTTTTACCAGCGGTCCACCTGTAGTAAGTGAACACTTCCTATTGGTTATTCAGCAGTGAGGTCCATTGAGAAGAATAGGAAATTGTGATATTTTAGGAGAAAGGGCTGGGACTGGCCAGAGTGCCTATTCTACAACACTGAATTAGCATTCCTCCAAACCTAAAACAGCACTGGGGGGCTGAATAGAGGGTTAAGATCTCTTAAGTATGGAGGAGTAAGTATATTTTCCATAATTAGGTAAGAACAAATAAACCAAAGCAGGATGGGTTAGGGAGGGAGAGATGGGTGGGCTATTTTTTTATTTTTGACCAGAGGTGGTCTTTATGGATGGAGAATTTTATTAGGGTTCTATATTGTCCAATCGGTAAACTGGGGGTGTGTTCATGACCAAACCATGTTGATACTGCAGTAGACGTCAGGGCACTGGCTGTACTATCAAAAATCAACCTAGCACATTTTTGGAAGGTAAAATAGTTTCCACACATGTATTTAAATTAGTCATAATATTATTTATTCGGTTAAAGTTTAAATGTTTAAATAGCTCTAGCAACATTACTTATAAAGCAGCTTTGTTTACTCCACAATTATTGCTCAACAAAAAGTAGCTGAAGTTGCAGTTCTGAGGAAAGAGAAGAAAATTGGAGATTTCATTGTGCAAACTTTTAAACTTTGACTTGTTGACTTAAAAAGTTTTTGTTTTCCACTGAAAGGGCTTCACAGATGATTTAGGCTGATATGCAACTTCTCTCTGCACTTCCCTAAAGGCTCCCATAGAGAGGGTGGTGTACGACCTGGAAGCACAATTACTGCCCTTAGGCATCAGCAATCAGAGGCATGTCTCTAAATACAAACATTTACCTCCTGTACTTAGAGAAGGGCGGGGGAGATACAATGCAGTCACGCCAACAACAACCTTAATGAGAAAACTCAATAATAATTGTTTTTAACTTAATTTATGTAAGTTGCTGCTGTAATTTACTGATACTGGCAAATGATGCTTCCTTCCAACATGGCACCCTAGAGATATTCCATATGCCATGTGTACAGAATGCCCCAAGAAATTTGAATTTCTACGTGCCTGATTGGTTCAGATTTTTATCTAAAGAACTGCAGTAAGATATAAGATAAAATGTGGGCATCATCTGCGCTTTTTATTCTCATTTTTGGTGATATATTTGCTTACATCTAAAAGTTGCAGTCCTTGCAGCTTTCTGAGATATGCTTAGGTGGTTAAGAAGGATGATTCTCCAGAGAATCGGTCTAGAAAGGTCAGGGTGACACAAACTATTTCTTTATATTGGTAAAAAGAAGGAATCTGTGACGTGTATATGGGTCACTTAGACATGATTGTGCTACATGAGAGTTAAAACTTAGAAAAAGATATTTTACCTGATCGCTCTTCTTACTTACAGTAGGAGTGAATATAGGTGGATAATGCATATGCAACTGCACAAAGGCCCATGCACTTTCTTGGGCCCATTGGTGCGGGATCAGGGGTTCTCAAACTCAAGCTCACCAAGCCTTTAATAGAATTAGGTTCTTCCACCCCTCTTCTGTGCATAATAGGACCATGGAAGGACAAGAAATGGGATTGGTGGCCAACAAAACTTGTGATTGGCGTGCAACAAGACAAAGAATGAGAGGCCAGGAGGGATGGTAGGAGGCACAAGGAGTGGTATGTTGCTGCTGGGCAAGTGAAATGCCACCAGGGAAAAGTTGTCATGGCCCCTTTCCCCAGGTATTGCTGGGGGTTAGAATGAATGGGGTAAATGAAATGAATGGCTCCAATACTTGGTGGGGAATATTGCTAGTCCTGACACTTGTTGGGGATAATAGTTGGCCTGACACTTACTAGGAGTTATTACTGGTGGTTATCATTACTGACCCTTACACTTGCTGGGGGTTATTGCTGGCTTTTGGGAACAATGTCACCCTTATAGGTAGCCAAAAAGGTCACCTAAACTGACCTAAGAGGCACAAACTGCTTGTTGCCTAAGGAAGGCCAAGCAACCCTGGTAGAGAAACACTGCTATAGAAGCTTTGGAGAGAAATTAACTAAATGAGTTTCTCCAGAAAACAAGTGGTCAGAAAAATTAGAGAAATATATCATATGACGGCTAATTTTTATAGGAACTATTGCAGTTTCGATCTAACCACAGTAGTTGCTGTTGTGGGAATTATGTAATTAATCTTTGCAAGGAGGGAGCTGGACTGTGAGCTGTATCATGACTCCATTGTCCAACACTCCTACAACTATCAATAAATAATATTTAGTAGGAACTTAGAAGTGGCACGGCAAAGATTGAAGTTGCCCTTAATGAGGTACGAAGGACTGCAAAATTAGAAATCTAAATTCATTTATATGTTGTTTTTAAAATGGTCAGTTGGGGAAGAGAAGTTTATAGATGATGTTTTTGTTATTTTTAGCGTGACATCCAAAGGATTAACTTAAGCAGGTCACTTTGGTGGGTTTAAGTGGGTTAAGTCTGCACATGAACTGGGCACCTGCCAGAACCAAGGTGGGATTTCTTCAAGTTCAATTTTTCCCACTTTTTCCCACTTCAAAGTTCCCCACTTGAAGAAGCCTCCCATGATATTGGTTAGGGGTCCCAACTATAGGGTTATACCCAGCAAACCCAGTGTTCTAGGCTTGAAAATGTGGGTGCAAATTTAAAGCCCAACTAAAACCAAAATTCAACAAGACAAATTCTAACAGTAATAAGGTTGATATATGAATACAAGTTTATATAACCAAAGTTTTAGACAGAATACCTGCTTAATGACCTCATTATTGGCCTCACTACTTTGAATCTGATTACTTCCCATTTATCCATAGTTTGGTATAGAGGAACTAGAGAAGGCTGCACTAAGAATGCAACCCTACTGTTCATCTTTTGGAAAAAAATGGCCAATTATCACATCTTCTTTTCCATTAAAAGACTTGACCTGGAAAATTTTTTTTGGCTTGAGTGGGTACAAATTCCCACAAGTATACACCAAAATCTAGTAGACAGCCTTCCCAAAGCAGCACTGGAAGTCTGAAAAGGAGGCCAACCTCTAAAATACCTATGGTTTTGAAATTGGATGTCCAACAAGGTCATATAAATGGAATAGCCCAATGCCCACAAACTTTTATACATATATACAGGACATATAAATATATATATATATATATATATATATATATATATATATAGTTAGTTAAAAAAAGACATAAGTTCATCAAGTTTAACCACTAGAGTAATAAACATATCCCAGCTAAAACCCCTATGGACATAGTTGATCCAGAGGAAGGCAAAAACAATCTTGGTACAATAAATATATATATATTTCATTTGGCATGAGCTGGTCTATCTCCGATAGAACTAACTCCGATAGGTGAGCAATTTCTGCAGCAGAACAAATATATCTAAAAACATTTTGCTTCATATTCTTTCATATTTGGCAATTACAGCAAAATGACCCCATTGTACAATAGGGATATATTTTTTGCAACGTTATTGAAATATTTTGAAATCTAGTTAGTGTGCGCTTTTATCAAGGTGTTCTATCAGAGAATATTCGGGAAATGAACTTCATAATTATTTGGAATGTGGGAGATTACAAAGTGAAGAGACAAGCTCTGAAATGTCGAGGGAAGCCAGCCAGAGGAGTTAAAGAAAAAACTGGAATGAACTGGATTTGTAGCGCTGAATTAACACATTCTACGGTAGTGTTACCATGTTTGCTATTTCTATTGCAACCCTAACGCACAAAGTTATGTTTTTCCAGTGACATCAGGGTCACACCCACTTTCTTGAAGGAATTTTCCACATTCAAATACCGTAAATATACAAAGAAATTTTTGCAGCATTTATTTGATGATTTATTTATTATTTGCCTTATATGTTCAAAATAATGTCATATCTCACACTAATTATTATATCATCATCTATACCTAGAAATATTTTTAAACGGGGAAATTGTAGGTGGGTGGCAGCCCCGGTATTGTGACCCAACTCTACAGTAACCACCCAACAACAGCTTACTGGTTACTGAAAAGTGCTGGGTGGTGCGCCCGGCTAAAAGGAGCTGGGGAGAACACTGTATATGATTTATATATTTGCCCTACTGTGGCTAGTGGCAACTTTGTGGCTAGCAAGAATGCAAATTGGTACTCCTAAACAAAAACGTAAAGGTTCCAAATTATCCAGGTCCTGGTATAGTTAGTAAAAGTCACATTTTGCTGAACGTGTTCTGTTATGTTGAATATGTTTTATTTCCTATCCAAACAGGTTCTTCAGTGGTTGGCTACAACATTACATTTTTGTCCCTATGAGCAACTAAGTCACTTTCAACCAATCGAAGGTCAAGACAGATGCTGATTTCCAAGAGCTTGCCAGGAATTGTTAAAGTTTGTGAAGACGCCTTGTTCAAACTTGGCTCACCATGGGGTCTGGGGCAGGTGTTAACACTACAATACCTGTGGATACCAAAGCCCCCCCCTTCCCTTGTTTAGGTATGGTTTTCCAGTTTGGAGAAGGCGACTCTTTTCACTTTTGCGGAACAGTTGTTCATCTAAAATGTTCGATTGACTGTCTTCAAAAAAATGTCTTTTTTTCATTGTGTGTGCAGGAATCTTCTTCCTTAAACTCACTTACATTCACACTGTAAATTGCTTACTTTCCAAATTAATCCAAAGAGAGTCTGGGATTATTGTGAGCAGCGTGTATATAAAAGTGAAGTGCTTCAGAATTGTTGGCATTAACAAGTATATAAAATACCATTTCTTCTGGCCAAGAAAATGTCGTACAGCTGAGCTGCCCCATCTCTGTTTTATTTCCACTGGTGAACAGAATTTATTAAAGATATCTGTACTTTCTTTACCTGTATTTATGTAACTGTAAATAAAATAATAGAATAAAACTTCCTTTTTGCCATTTTCCTTCCGACTTTCTTTTTGCCATTGGTGAAAAAGGAACAAGGGTGTAAATCTTCCTTCCCCCCAGTGGCAAAACCCCAGTTGGGATTCCGGAAAGTGACAAATTGCTTTTAGAAGAACTGCACCGTGGCCATAAGTTTGTGAAAATGTGTTGCCTGTGGAGTGGTTTGCCACTTTTGGGTGCACACCAGCAGTTCCCAATGTACTTGGGCATGGCCAACCATGAGGTTTTCCTACTGCAGGTATGAAAGGGGCACAAGGTCCATTTGTTTGATAAAAAATGATTTTGCTTTCATAGAAGATGCAGGATAGGGTAAGCCGTTTTATTTCTGTGCTATGGGCAAGTTTATGTTGTATCTGTCAATGGATGTACAATAGCATTGGCTTCAGCCAACAACGTTAAGTGAACATAAAGCCCCCATCCCATTTGGGACTGCACAACCCAGAAGACTGCCCACAATGTAGAAGGGCTTCTGAGTTTGTGTTCAAGCTGATTTCTTTTGCTCTTCAGTTGCCAAGGTAGAGCTTCCTATGGGTTCCTTGTCAAAGTTTTTGATCCACATATATGAAAAAAAAAACATCTGACATGCAATATAAATCCTTTATATTGGTTCTCCAGATGTTTGAGTCACCAACCTAGAACAAGTATTCGACACTCAGGCTTTGGTTTTAAGTTTGAATTAGCAACTCAGTACTGAAGCCACTGGATCAGCAAGAGAGCCAGGCAGCAAACATTTCCAAAAGGGGTCAACAACGGAAGACTTCATATTTCTTTCAGTACAGGTTTCCTTCAACATTAGCCAATAAATGGCCAAATTAAGATAATTTCTGCTTGTGGACTCTGTATTAGGTTTGGACCTATCTCTCCAGCTTCAGACTGGTACTATGAAGGCAGCCTTGCCATTCTAGTTGTTATGCCATCTGATGCCAAGCTATAAAAAGACCTGCAGCTACGCTGTAAAGTGTTGTTCATGGAAAAATAGGATTTATAAGCCAAGGAAAATGAGGGAGTTTCAGAACAGGGACAAGTTCTGAAGTGCCTGGGGAACAGAGCCAAATCCATTAATAAATATGAGAATCCAGGTGCGTTGGATCTGTTATGTTAGAATGTAATCCTCTGCTAAACAAGCCCCAACGATGAACTTCTCCTAATTTCTCCCTTATGGTTTAGTAAAATACATCATTAAAAATGTTTTCTTATGCTACAATAAATACAACTTGATCTAAATAATATTTGATCCGAATGTCATTATTACCAGAACTCAATTTAGAAAATGTGTAAAAAAAACAGTTTTGCTTCAGAATTGTTTGATAATGTGGATGTGGAGTTTATCAATAAAGGATAGTGTCATGGATGACAGCTTTTCAATTTTAGGAAGAAGTAGTTTTCCCTAAATGGGACTTTATAGCAGATGTGATGGATTCGCTGGAAGTCAGATTTTTGCAGTGTCTCTACAGACGATTAAATCATCTCTAAACGTGTAAAGGTCATTGATTAGAGTGGAGGGCCAAAGTTCCAGGACAGTCCACAGGGTCTTTAAATATGAAAGTGGACTTGTAACCATCAGGCTTTCATTGCAATGAAAAGTTTAGATTGCCAAAAAATATCTAAAGAGCTGAATTTGGCGGATCACTTGTCCTGCAACTACTGGAGAGTTAATTCAGCATCATAAGGTGAAATGGCACCTAAGAACCAAAACTGACCTTGATTTTAATTTTTATCATCAGTCGTCAATTTTACCGGTTGTACTGAATTTGCAGGAGCATTGTTGGCCTCCTGGTGCCAATCTCTGTATCACTTGCAGAGTTTATGGCACCATGACACCATCCTGCACCTTGGTGGTATTGTTGGCCTCCAGCAGACACCACTACCGGGGTGATAGCCCAATACCTGGAGATGAAGAAGACCACTAAAGCTCAGACCTGACTTGGGATTGACCCACATGACTCCCAGTGCCTTGTACCTTGCCACTTGGACACTTGCACCACACTGCTGGTTCCTAAAGTCCCAATTGGAAACATCTACCATCAGGCAGGTGTATGTTGCAGAAATGAACAGGTGATAACCCTTCTGCAATACCTGTCCTTACCTGCCTGATCACCACCAAGCTGTTACATTTCACATGCGCAGCTCAGCATTTGTTGCCAGGGGTACCCGACAATCGCGCCTTCACTTGTACATGCCAGGAATTATTAGGAAGCAGTCAGATGGTAGGTATGTCATTCTGACCCCGACAATCAAGATGGCCAAAGATCGCCTCTGAAAGGAGAAGAAGGAAGAGGATAGCAACTTCCTGAGACGGAACGGAGACAGGTGAGTATCGGGGGGTTTAGTTTTGCTTTAAAGAACCAGCGCCTGCAGATTTGACCATGGCCCCCTATGACACCCATCCTATTAATTCTCTATGGGGCTGATGTGGGTGGAAGCTACTTGTAGCATCACTCCTGAGGCAGCAGTTCAATAGCACAAGGAAACAGGAACCCCACCACAACCTTACTCCATTACCTAAAAGTATGAAAAATGTGTTTAGCTTTTAAATAAAGCTAAATAAAGCTTTCGCTTCCTGGAACTCAAAAGTATATTGATATGTATACATATACATATCATCTCCAATAAATGCAAACTCTAGGATATGTAGTTACATGATATCAGGTTGTGTATAACTATAACTATATTTTTTTATCACAATTTACAACAACGTCTGCCTACTTAATGTTGCAAATCCCTTTGGTTGAATCAAATTACAATGTGTTTTGTTGTCCAAGTCAAAAAGAAGCAGAATACTATTAAAGATGGAATTCATAGAGGGCAAAAAGAGCAGACTGTGTTAAATTCCTTTAGTTTTGCAAATTTAAAATATTTTAAGGGGATTCTGAAAATATAATGAGCCCCATCTCTGACTAGTAAAATGTCTAGGAGGAGATTGCTGCTGCATTCTTAGTACAGAATTATTAAGGCTTTATTCCTGCTTGTGTCTTCTTCCTAACACCTAAACCCCTCTTTTCATGTTTTAGTGTAATGAGGACATGAAGAGAGGAACATACGGTTCACACATGGCAATTAAAACGTGACATATGTTCTCAGCTTCTCCCATCCTATAGGAACTATGCAAAAGTAGCATTAGGTCCAAACAGCCAGAATTTTTATAGCCTGTGTTTAAATATTCTGTACTAGGTAAGCATTCTTCTTTCCCATGCATTTAGTCTCTTTTTGCTTCCCTGCTGAGCACTGGATTATTGATGACAAAGCTAATTACAATTCCAGATAGTTTTCACATATGGAACCACTTATGGTCCTCAAATGATTTCTTGGTGCGTAGAGGATCCTGGGAGAATTTATTGTACATGGAAGAGAATGAGAAGCAGGAGACGTAAACAATGACCAATGATGAAACAGCCAACCAAATGGGTCATGTCTTTTATTCTGGAGAAAACATGTTATCACTTCTAGGAGTGACAATCTCCCACATCTTCTGTAATGCTTTCTGCTTCCCCTGCTGACCTTCACGTCTCCAGTCTATTCTGTAGCATTGAGATCATTGGGGGAACCTCGAAAAAAAAGAGGACGCCTAAAGGACCGCTGCTTCCTATGGACGTAAAAATAAAAAAAAATAAATGTAATATCACACATCATCACAAATAATCGTTTTAATGCAGCTTTGACTTCCTTTAAAGCACTCTGCATCACCGGCAACAGACAGTGAGCTCATCTTCATTTCGAGATCCAGTGGCGTTCACAAGAAATTGAAGAAGCATGGCCTCATGCCAGAAATAAAAGAAAGTGAGGAATGTTCTTTAATTAGATATTGCAAACTAGAAAGATGATTATGAAAAAGGCTCAGCAGATTAAGAAAGAAAGAGACCTTTGCCAAGATAGCAGCTTTGGCCTTGCATATTGCATGGAGTAATATTATTATGGATCACAATAAGGCACAGAGAAGTCACCCTATTTGTATTGTCCGCAGGGGTATGGTCTTTATCCAGCTGTCTACAAGTATAATCTCCTTTGTGATGTAACACACCAGAGGACATCTGTAACCAATTGCCTCCTGGACATTCACTGGGCCCCAAGTTCCTGTTAAAGTTGCGGTGTAGAGGATACAACTCTGCATCCCACTTTTTAATTGCTTTTAAAGGGAGCAATGTCCAGTTCTATGTGGCAAAGGAATGGGGGTTAGCACAAGACTGACATTAATGGCCCCTTAAACCCCAGAAGGCCCAAATGTAGCTGCATTGTGTGGACAATTGCAAAATCAAGTCAAAAATGGCCATAATCACAAGCCAAGCTTGGCTTTATTTCAGCTCATTTATGGAACCTTTAATCCAACAGTAGCTAAATGATCAGATCATGGCAAGGTCAATGGAACCAGCTTTTGCTTGGTTTAGACGATCTTGGTGTCACCTACAATGTGGAATTGTTTTCTATGTCCTACACCAGGAGCCAGTTCTCTCAATGGCCCTGATTTATCAAAGCTCTCCAAGGCAGGAGAATATACACTTTTATTAGTGAACCCAGTTGATCCAGCAAACCAGGAATGGATCTGGTCCAGAATTGAAAACATTTGCAAACAAATAGCAAATGACTATCGATTCCAGGTTTGCTGGAATGTCCAGGTTCACTGATGAAAGTGTATCTTCTCCAGCCTTGAAAAGCTTTAATAAATCAGGCCCAATGTTTTGAAATCTGCAGCATTTAATGATTTTTTCCATATCAAAATGTTATGTAACTGCAGTTTCCCATTTTGCCATATTCTGACAATTATTAATCACAGTTTATATTCACTGTAAAATTATTTTTCTGACGTAAAAGATTTGAACAGGACCCAAGAACATTTTAATCCCCTCTAACATTCCTCCCCCATTCGGGGTTGCCCTCTTTTGTTCGGAGCTGACCCGCAGTTCTCTTTCTGTACAATGCAAGTGATAAATGGATTATGTGTTGAAATGTATTACACAGACAAACACAGGTGTTGCATGTGATATAACGTGTACAGAGCAGGGATGGAGAGATCAGTTTTAGGACATTCTGGTTTGCAACTCTGGAGAGAAAGAAATACCATACTTACCCTTAAAATGTCCCTAGTCGCTCACTTAGCTCCTATCATGAAGACATTGGGCCTGATTTATTAAAGATTTTCAAGTCTAGGGAAGATACACTTTCATCAGTGAACCTGGGTAATCCAGCAAATGGATTTCTTCAAAGTCATTTGCTGTTTTGTTTGCCAATGTTTTTAATTTTGGGCCAGATCCATTTCATGTTTGCTAGATCACCCAGGTTCAATGAAGAAAATGTATCTTCTCCAGCCTTGGAGAGCTTTAATAAATCAGGCCCATTATCTCTTATCCCCAATGCATCATGCCTGGAATCATCTTCCACCTCCATTATATTATTCCTTACCCTTATTATTATTCCTGGGTTTACCTATCATACTGTCTATATAATCCCCTACCCTCAATAAAATCCTTGGACTCCCCACTATCCTTTTGATTGCATCCTCCTATTATCCTTGATCTTGGCGTCACCCCTAATCCTGACTATATTATACCTTTCCCCAGATAATGTCCCTGGACTCTCCCCTTATTTATTGCTACATTACCCTGACCAGGTCATGAACTAGCGTCATAACCCCTTTATATTATCTCTTACTATGCTCCTATATTCGTTTCCAGCCCTCATCATTAAATAAGGAATTTGGGCTGTTCCCTTACCAAGATGAATTATCACCAATAGATAATTTAAAGGCTTAGTGGTAAAAATTCACTTTGCTAAGAATACCCAATTATGTGAAAGAATGGAAAAAATTATGTTCCTTTGCACATGAAGCTGAAATCAGCAGAGCTTTCTCATAATTACTAAGCTAAGTGAAATACCCCTTTGCAAGGGGATAATTGGCTTTCATAAGTGAACTGGCCAAAATCCTTAAATAAATCAGCCCCAATGTTCATGGTCCTAGATTCAGAGTGAATTGTCCAAGTGCTCAGATAAATTTCAAATAACTAAAAATCTGCTTTAGAAATTTGGGATTAGCCAGGGCTGTATTGTAGAAAGAGACAGGCAATGCTGCAATGTATATTCTTACCTGCCCTGTCCTAATCTGTCATAAATTGCTGAGCTGCCTGGCGTCCCTTGATTGAATAAATTCCTGCGTTCCTCCATGGGAGTTATATCAGCTAATTAAGATGTCCAAAGAGTGAAAGCAAGAAGAAAGAAGATGGCGGCCCTGCAACGGAACAAGGACAGGTGAATGCATTTAACAAACTGTGATCAGACAGGTAAGGTTAATATATTAAAGAAGGGACATTGCTTGTCCTGTCTGCAATTTTTTGGTTCAGTTCCACTTTGATAAACTTTTTGTTTCATTTTTTATAAAATCAAAAAGAGAACATTAGTGGTTAAAATATTAATGTTATTCTCTACCCATTAGATGGTTTATTTCTTACATGTCTTTTGGTAAAGCAAGACCAATTGCTCAAATGTTTTATTACCATGAATATAGAGGTTATGGTTCAAAATATTTTTATTGAGAGATTTCTACATAACATGGATACAGTAAAAACACATGAATTTTTCAGCAAAGATATATATATGATAATTCAATAAAATAAACATCACAAATAAAACAAAGTGAAAATATTAACAATTACAATTGGCTCATATGTGATCAATTTAGAGGTTAGCTATCATTGTGATATGCTTTTGATAGGCTATCAAAGAGACTCCATAAATCATTGGTATGACTGCCAAATAATCTTCCTGCACACTCCATTCCATTGGTACTCTGTACTTGTAGGTACAACACATCCATAAAGCTAAGTTTACATGCCCGGTAATTGGCATTTAAAACAAACAATCAGAGACATATTGCTGAATGATCATATATAATAAAAAAAAATAATGCCGTCAAATGATAATGATCCACAATGATTCTTGGGTGCAGGAAGTGACCCATCTTGATGGATTTATTCTGGCAATTTTATGTCTCCAATACAAGGGCCAATTCTTTATTCTCCAATTTTGCAAATCTATTTGTTAACATCATACTTTTTTTTTATCATTATACTGAATTACTCTAAATTAGTGATCAGGAGTTCCATTCACCTAATTAGAGTAAATAATTACTGCTTGATCACTGTTTTTCTTATCCATGATCACTTCTTTAAAGTGGCGGTTAGTGGGTTATAGAATATAATTGCAGTCACTTGTCTTTAAATAGACTTCACTGCATCACATATTTTTCACTACAGGAGCGAAGCTTGTAAAAACGTATAGCATTAGGTGATGCCACATTTGTATCAGGTGTGCATCATCCTACACAATACTATTAATCTTTAAACTGAATCCAACAGATATTTTTTCATTTTATAATCCAACACATTTAATGAAACCTTCAAACTGAACTTTACTGTAAAAATAAAAAATGAGCATATAGGTAGTTTTAGCATTACAAAAGTAAATCTCTTTAGATCAGAGCCTGGTACGGAAGGATCCCGTGTCCCTTGGAGATGGTGGCCCTGTCCATAACTCAGTTTTCTCCTTTCCTTTACCTTCCATTTTTCTGTCCTTTCTCCTAATTTCCCGATTTGTCATCTCCTTTATTCTTCTCTTTTTTTTTACCTTTGTCTTATCATTTCCTTTTTTGTATCTCCTACCTCTCCTCATCAATTTTCCCGTATCCTCTCTCTCTCGTTCTCTTTCTTTCTCCCTCTTTCTCTCTCCCGCTATCCTTATCTTTCTCTCCTTTTCTTTCTCACCCTCTATCTCTCTCCCCCTCTCTTTCTATCTCTACCCCTTTCTCTCCCCCCCCTTCCACTCTCTCTCTCCCCCTCTCTTTCCCTCTCGCTCTCTCTCCACCCTTCCACCCTTCCACTCTCTCTCCCCCTCTCTTTCCCTTTCTCCCCCTCTCTCTCTCTCACCCCCTCTTCCACTCCCTTTCTCCCCCTCTCTTTCCCTCTCTCTCTCTCTCTCTCTCTATCTCTCCCCCCTCTCTCCCTCTTCTCTCTCCCCCCTCTCTCTTTCTCTTCCTCTTTCTCTTCTTCTCCCTCTCTCCTTTTTCTGATTAGAGGAACATTTTCAAATTTGCAGCTGCACAGACAGACCCCAGGACAGCAACACATTGCAATACATTTCTGCAAACTCCCTGATGAAGCCTCTAGGGGGTGCTGTTCTCTTAATGAGATATTACCCAGCTCATGTAATTGTCTGACCTGGCCTAGAAATAACAGCTATACTCAAATCAGTATAAACAGACAACATCTGAAAACTACAGATTGTAATCACCGCAGACTAAAAAAAGAAAACTCTGCCCTTTCAATGTGAACCCATCAATGGCCAGGATTTCTACACAAAGCACTTAATCTGCGATCATATGACTGTCATGCCAAGGTTATCTGAACTTGCTATTGATATGGTAAAGAACGAAATGGAAAGTTAGACCTCTATCAAAGCAATATCATAGAGTGTCATAGAGCCCTCACCTTGTAATTTGACTTAAAACGAATGCAGTATGGCTACATTTCCAATGGACAATGTTATATTATTTTCTATTTCTGCTGCAGGTCATTGACATACGTGACTCAGGCAATTCTCATTTTATGCTTGTGGACAGCTTAGAGCCCAACTCCGGACTCACATCTCCCACAATGCAGTGCTTCCCCACTTTCTTCGGAGTCCTCTTCCCTCTACATGCTGGATGTGTTGTTTTTTATCTTGCTTTTTTGTATATTTGCATATGATGGTCATATGATGTTCAGGGCGCTCTTTGGGCCATCTGAGACAGTGGATGGTTCCTAATGACAAAACCATTTTTACAAAAACACAATGATCATTCAATATAAAACGCCTAAAAATATAGATCTATACACAAATCAATCATAAAAAATTCATACAGTTCTTATGTGCTGAAAGAATGGAGCTCATACAAATCTTTCATGAATAGAGGTTATTGCAGTCCAGACCAGCGGTCACCAACCGGTGGTCCGCAAGCAAATTTGGTGGTCTGAGGCTCTGACCACAGACCATGTCTCCCGTACAGATTGTAGGCTCAGGGCAGCGGCGGGTGTCTCTAGACACAACCCACCTTTTCTCCCATCGCAGGCTCATCAAAATATATATTTTTCCAGTTTTTTTTTTTCAACAGTGTAATTGTGTGTGGCAAGTACAGTATTTATTAGATAGATACTGCCACATTTAGGCTGCTGTGACCTCTTCAGCGCCATCTGCAGGCTAAAGGTTTAGAGGCTGATTTAATAAAAATCTTTCTATTTGATCTCTGTTGTAATTCACAAGGTTATGCACACTGCAGTCCAAATCTTCCAACCCATGCAAAAAATGTCAGCCCAAAGCCAAAAAAAAAAAAAAAAACAGCAGAAAGTGCTCTGTGATTGGACAAGTGATGGATATGTGATTTTGAAAAGACTTTGGGGAGTAACCAAGCTCTCCCTTCAAACTTTTTTTATCTATTTTTATTTTTCAGTCCTTAGCTAAAGTTATTGAGTATTTATTATTTTTTTCTTGTGGTGGTAAGTCCGTGTCACTGCTTTGTGTCCTCTATTTTATTTTTGAAGCCCCTGCCTGTAAATGATCACTGTCTTGGCTAAAATATTGATCACATGATTGGAAACAACTC
Organism: Pyxicephalus adspersus; assembly: GCF_032062135.1. Taxonomy (NCBI): domain Eukaryota; kingdom Metazoa; phylum Chordata; class Amphibia; order Anura; family Pyxicephalidae; genus Pyxicephalus; species Pyxicephalus adspersus. Next base: position 137,802,642 of record NC_092862.1, read on the forward strand.
TGATTGGCTCCTGATTGTCAGTGGAGACAAGAGTTCATAGCTGGGATTCAGAGCCTCCAGCAAAGCAAACTGTAGACGGTTGGCCCAGAAAGGGAGGACGTTTATTAGAATACCCCCAACATAGGGCAATATGGAGGGCATTAAAGAATCATTTTCTTATGAACGTGTACATGTAAGGCTATGTACATGTCGGCTGAGATAAATGGCCGTGCCCATCTTGGGCGAGAATCTGACATGTACAGCAGTCACCTGATGTTGTTCATGGATCCGTCAGGATGGATCCACAAATGATCATTGGGATCGACCGCTGTACAAGTGATGGGAGGAGAGCACAGTGGAGTGCGGCTTGCTTGTTCTCCCCCCTCCCCTTAAACAGAAACACCTTCCCGATTGGTGCATGCATTAGTGAAAGCGGCCACATCCCATAAACATCAACAATAAAGAAAAACAGAACACTTAAGGCAGTACAAAAATTTATATTAACAGTCCAGTTAAAATTAAACATTAAAAATGTAAATTTTATTATTATTATTTAAAATCAATAAAAGAGCAGATAACTATGTTAAGTATTCAATGAATAGTCATAGACAATCAGGTGATGGTATTCTCTACGCGTTTCGCGGTAATTGAGTTAGGAAATCAAGAAAACTTACATGAAAGAAAATATCTATATAAGGTTATCAACCTACATAAATCATAAATAATCACAAAGAATAAAAGTCACCTTTAAAAATTACTTCACTACCTCCCTGGTGTTATACCCGAGTGTGGCTGTAACCCATAGTCACACTCGGGGTGGAACTGTAAAGGGCTTACCTGGTCCCCTCAAGCCCGGCATCTGTGTCCCCTGGCCTCGCACCCCTGGCGTGCCGTGTCAGGGACACAAGGCCAGGAGACGCGGATGCTAGGCAGTCATTGGACATTTACGTGTGCAGCGGCGTGGGACTTGGTGGGAAATTTTAAATAATAAGTATTTTTAAATGTCAAATATACTGCTTTGACATTTAAAAATACTAATCAGACCGCCAGGGAGGTTAATCCCGCTTCCCCCTACATCAGAGTATACCAAGGATGTTCTCTCAAAATTGACCCCAGACTACAGAGGAATCCCCCCTTTCCATAAATTAGAATGGGAGCTGTGTGCACAGCCCTCTTTCCTTCAACTGTCCCTGGAAAAGATCCTGAAAGATTGTTTTCAGCGACATATTTTACAGTGTGTAGGCAGCGTAAGAGGCGATGGTAACAATGACACGCAACATTCTGACATTACACAACAATATAAGTAAAGGATTGTGGCTTTGTGTTAAAATGCCGCAGTCAGCACATTGACTTCTCTCTTCCAGAATCAGATAAGCAGAATCCTGCAAAGACCTCACACTGCAGACATGAGAGCTGTGTACAGCCACCCAATACCTCCTGATAAAAGCAAAACCCAGATAAGAACTCACCCCTGACCACTGCACTGAAGGTAATAACTTCAAATGTCTGCATGGACACATTCCTGAGATATCACAATATACACCAATGATATTCATCTCAGGTTAGTGACTTTGGCTATGCTGAGTTGAAGTCTGCTGCAAGCAGGAAGAAGCAATTCCTCAGTCTCCTCTACTACAGTAAATTTAATGCAACATTGTTTGTCAGCCTTTTTTCTAGGATCAAGTGTTGTTATCAGTGTGGGAAGGACGCTGCCAACCTTACCAGGGGATGATCATGGATCAGTGCAACCTAACAGGATGCTGGATCAGATAGTAATGCTCTGTAAGGGAGCCAGGCATAACTCCTCCAAAATCAACACCAATGGACACCGCCAAGGGTCTGGGAAGCGTTGAAGCCATATTATTATTATTATTATTATTATTATTATTATTAATAAACAGGATTTATATAGCGCCAACATATTACACAGCGCTGTACATTAAAAAGCCATATTGATTTGTCCACCTAGGGTCGCATCCTGGTCCTCCCTAAAATTGATTGTTCTGTGAACCAGCCATGTTTCACCCATGCAGTTTTCAGCACCATGCCTCCTTTTAGGCTGCGTACACATGCTAAAATTTTGCCATTGGAAATCTATTTAATTTTTTTCAAAGGCAAATTAATTGTTTCCAAAGGCAAATGACTGAAAGATGAATGAACGAGCAATGTACATACAGCACCATTCTGCTCTATGGAGAGGAAAGGAGGGAGAGCGAGCCAGCGGCACCCTGTTTGACTCTCCTACCTTCACTTTCATTGTGGTCCTTCATCTACTGTCATTCACAGATCCAAGAACTTCGTTGGACAACACATGTAGGGCAGCATGGTGGCTCAGGGGTTAGCACTCCGGCCTTTGCAGCACTAGGTCCCAGGTTCGATCCCCAGCCAGGACATTATCTGCATGGAGTTTGCAGGTTCTCCCCGTGTCTGCGTGGGTTTCCTCCGGGTACTCCAGTTTCCTCCCACATCCCAAAAACATGCAGTTAGGTTAATTGGCTTCTCCCTAACAATTGACCTTAGACTACATTAATGACATATGACTATGGTAGGGACATTAGATTGTGAGTTCCTTTGAGGGACAGTTAGTGACATGACTATGGACTATGTACAGCGCTGCATAATATGATGGCGCTATATAAATACTGTATAATAATAATGTCAGAGTCTTGTCCGAGACAAGCCCTGCGGCTCATTATGGACGGGAATCGTCTGAAATTATTAGCATTTGCCCAGTGTGGTATGCACTGAGCACTTATATGTATGTGTGTCACTAATTTGCTTTGCCTGACACCTTTTATTCAGAGGGTGCCGGTGCCTAATGGGCCTGACCCAATGTAAATGGGAGAGCTTCTTGGCCTTGCGGTCGATCACTCCCCCTTAGTCCTCCTCCAAGGAAGCGCCCAATGTAGAATATGTCTACAGCTAGCTCAAAACAAAGGGCACCTGTCTGATTATGGCTGGGCAGTTCAAGGTAACCTCACCCCCCCATCTGAAGCATTTTACCCCAGTGGATCAAGGATGTGAAGGATGTGCACTTTTTTGTGTTGTGTTTTGCACATTCACTTTTTTTCAATGCATTTAAGTTTTGTTTCAGAAAGCAGGACATCACATATTTAAAATAATAATGCAACATTAGTTTGTTAGTTTGTTCCATCCGAAAGAATAGCCCCAATGGATAATAAAAGAGGAGTGGCCTCCTATTTGCCCAGCCTGTGATTACAAATCGTGTATCTGTGGGAGGAAGAGAAGAAGAGGAGGGAGGGAAAGCCAGGCTTTTGAAGGGCAACCAGAGTTAAATTTAAACACACAAAGTTTTATTGTCCCAACAACATAATTTAAAAGATTAGGAGCTGTCTCTATAAATGAATCCTAGGCTAACATATAACCACTAGTTTTGCAAAAAATAGCAATATGGTTTAGTATCATACTGGGTTAGCAATGGCGTTAAGGTGTCCCAACCCACGCATTTCGCCCGAACCGGGCTTCCTCAGAGGTAAGGGGAAACTTAGTATTATTGCTGGGGCTTTTTACTGCATTAAGCGCCTTGTGATACCGAATTGTTACTTGTAAGTTATTTGATAGTAAGATTGATATCAGTTTTTGGACGGCTGCCAACAACTCACCCACATACCACATTGAAAATACTCCATACGAGAAGACAACACTTTATCTTCCCCTGCTGGATCACTGTCATTTACTTCTACTGTCACATGTCATAACCATTGTGCATATGAAAGTCCTGGAATAAACATCTCAAGCTTCTATCACACCGTTCATTCCACTCGGAAATTTTGAAACACCAACAGTACGACCAAAATGATATGGGTCTCACTATCAAATAACTTACAAGTAACAATTCCGTATCACAAGGCTCTTAATGTGGTAAAAAGCCTCAGCAATAATATTAAGTCTCCCCTTACCCCTGAGGAAGCCTGGTTCCAACGAAACACGTCGAGTGGAACTCCTTACCGCCATCACTAACCCAGTACGATACTAAACCATATTGCTATTTTTTGCGAAACTAGTGGTTATATGTTAGCCTAGGATTAATGTCGTTGGAACAATAACATTTTGTGTTTTTAAATTTAATGCTGGTTGCCCTTCAAAACCCTGGCTTTCCCTCCCTCCCTCTTTCTCTTCCTCCCACAGATACATAATAATGCCACATGGTAACTTCGTAGCAAGTCAGAGCGCAGAAGGGGCTAATCTATGTATTAAATTGGTGAAAACAGCCATGAAATACATAGACACCAGGATTTACATGAGGTTTAATTTCCAACAAATGAATGCTAACCCTCGATGGAACCTTATTAGAGATGTTTCCATCTTTCTGGAGAGGAAAGCATATGCCATCATTGTTAGGGATTATTGTGAGATCTGGGGGAGGTAATACATACCTGGAAGTGTTTAATTTGCATGTTACTTAGAATTGTGTACTTACCATTTAAACATATACCCAATGCTAAATAAGAGGTACAGGAAAGAGCAAATATTATAAATAAGCCAAGCAAAAAGCTAGCACATTTTTAAAAACACAGTACAAGAAAAAAACAGGTGATTATGGTTAAAAGAAAAACAAAATGATAGCAAAATTTTCACATACGCAAGTATTCATTCTTTTGCGGGGTGGGGAAGTCATATAGTGGAACATTAGATTTTCTTGTCGGAAAGTGACTGTTCCTATGGATTGCAAAATGCATGCGCTTAAAACATTACACCACAATGTATAAAACAGGAGCAAGCCCTCAAGCCAATAATCTGTTGAATCGCACTGGAGAGGGTTTTTTAGAATGCCCCCCCCCCCCCCCCGCCCCCATCATCATGACATTTCACCCCCATCTCCTTCTATCTCCAATCATTGCTTCAAATCCTCTTATCCTCCAGGACAAGACTTTTGATGAAATCTGCAGGTGGAAAATTTTGACAATGATGCATCTCTCCAGTCGAAGAATGTTAATTGGGAGATGTCTGATTGGCCCGAATCCCCAACAAAATATGGCAGCTGGTGCTGTCAATTAGAAACGGACAAGAATTCTCCCAGAAAAGACTTGTTCCCTTAGCAGTAATAATTCATGAATTTTCTCTTTCCTATTAAAGGAAATACTTAGGCTACCAATGCCAATCTTTTCTTTAGAAAATACAGGTTGCCTGGCTTTCATGTTTTTCACCTGGCTTATCACCAGTGCTAACTCTGACTTCAGTTTGACATGTTTTGAAAGCCAGACAACCAACAATTTTAGATGGAGTCCAGGAACGGCAATCTCTCTTATTAAAATATCCCTTAAATGAAATTCAGGATGCACCCCCACCACCCCAGTGGAGCACCCATAAACAAAAAAAAAGTGTCACTAAGTAATAATGGGGTGCCATTCTGCAGCAATGTATGATCTGGGACAGCAGGCAGAAGGCAATCTGATGGAGGAGCGGTGCTGCTTTACTGAATGCAAGCCAAGTGACAGCATTTCTGGAGTGGGCATTCCCTGACCTCCATATACTTATTATTAATATTATTATTAAAATTATTAAACAGGATTTATTAAGCGCCAACATATTACGCCTCACTGTACATTAAAAAGGGGTTGCAAATGACAGACAGTGACAAGGGAGGAGGAGAGGACCCTGCTCAGAAGAGCTTACAATCTAGGAGGTGGGGGAGGTATCACACAATAGGAGGGGGATATGTAGTGGTGGGAAGTAGTGAGGGTTTTCAAAAGACAAAGTGGGATGGCTAAGCAAGTAAGAAAAAAATGGGTTTTGAGTGCTCTTTTAAATGAGTAGAAAGTAGGAGCAAGCCAAATAGAACGAGGAAGACCATTCCAGAAATTTAGGGCAGCTCTAGAAAAGTCTTGGAGCCGTGCGTGTGATGAGGTTATGAGTGAGGAAGTCATTAGTAGGTCATTGGAGGAGCAGAGAGAGCGGCTGGGGGAGTACTTTTCTATCAGTTGAGAAAGGAAAGTGGGACAAGAACTGTGGAGGGATTTGAAGGCAAAGCATAGGAGATGAATTTGATTCTAAGGTGAAATAGACCTGTGTTCCTTCTCAGTTTTTCACTCATCCACAGCCAGTGGGAGTAATTCACTTTTTTGGTTATGGAGGAGCTGCTGATCTTCTCCCGTGTGATGCCAGAACAGAAGCCAGTTGCCAGTCCAACCACTGTTACATTACCAGAGGAATGATGGCACTGATCCCTGTAGGCCACTGACATGAAGGTGAATATAAGAGATTTGGGTGAATTTTACAGACACAGTCACCTTTCTGCACATGGATTATAAGAGCCCAATGTCATGTATGCTTATAAGCCATAAATCTTGTTGGAGAAGTGAAATCTGAACCCATTTTTACACATCCATAAAAGCTAACTTCAGCCAAAACATAATTTTCTTTTTCAGTTCAGAAAAGTGTCATACTTTAATTACTGTGACCTCAATATAGAGATGTCTTTGTATTCTTGTCCTTTTGAGCAAACCGGAAGTTTGCGGATCTCTCCAATAGGCAGTTAACAGTAACAAACTGCAATAGGTCCTCACCCTGCACAATGCAATCTCAGCAATGTACTTTACTGTCTGTGTATCACCATTGGAGAGATTGCACTACCTTCCTATCTCAATACCCACATAGGAAGTAAAGGGAAACATAGAGACAACATCAAAAACCTAACATAGGTTCTAACTCTTGCACACTCTATCCAAAACAAAGAAGAATGTTTGGCCAGAGTTGTGCTTAAAAGTGATTTTTTTTTGGACCGAATCCCAAGGAGTGTTTGTGGTAGGATCAATACAAATGCAGGAGGTATGGTGGAGTCCATCCTGCACGTGTCCTTATGTTGATACCAGTACCATTTCCCCCACCCGCTCTGTTTGTTAAGTGACGCACTCTGGAGATCTCAGATAACTTGTATGTACTTGTTAGAGCCAATACACAGTCCTTATCGCTCCTCTCGTCTGCTCACACCTCTTATTATGTACCTTCCTGTTGACATGACCACTTATTCAGAGCCAACCTTCTGTGTGTTATGAGCAGCTCAGCAGTGAACAATATCCTGGTAAATTGGGTTAATCCGCTGAGCATACCCTTTGTAGGTCCTGCTTGCTACAGTGTGCTGCATGAAATATATACACTGATCAGCCAAAACAATAAAACCACCTGCAGAATATTGTATGAGTCAACCTTGTGTAATCCGAACAGTTCTGACCAGTTTTTGATGCTCATATGCCCATTGTAGGTGCTTTCAGTAATGGAGAGGGGGCATCATGAGCATCATGACCGGTTTGCAGCAATGCATATGTGTGATCCGATATCTTTATCTTACAGCCAGAAATTTATGCTACAGCAGCTCCTCTGTGTGATCACGACAGATAACTAGCATTGCTGCACACTCAGCATCCACATGAATCAATCATCCTGGTTTAGAGATCGAACACATCACCTTTAAGAACTAACAGTTCACTTGCTACCTATTATATCCCACCCTTTAATAGGTGCACCTACATGTCAATGGGTGTCATATTTTATAATAGATGAAAAGTCAAACCATCTGCCCAATATAAGAAGTTCCGTTCTGCCTATAAACACATTTATCTATTTACATATACACACATATATCACTGGCCACTTTATTAAGTATATCTGTTCAAATGCCTACTAACACCATATCAGCCAATCACATGGCAGAAGCTCAATGCAATTAGGTGAGTGGACATTGTAAAGATGACCTGCTGAATTTCAAACAGAATCAGAAAGGGGGAGAGAGGTGATTTATGTGACTTTGAACATTGCAAACGTTGGTGTTGGTCGGATCGGTCTGGGTATTTCAGAAACTGCTGATCTGTTCACAACCATCTCTTGGGTTTACAGAGAATGGTCCGAAAAAGAAAAAATAATCAGTGAGTGGAAGGGTGAAAATGCCTTGTTGATGCCAGAAGTCAGAGATGAATGGTTTGAGCTGACAGAAAGGCAACAGTAACTCAAAAAGCACTCCAAGGTCTGCAGAAGGGCGTGAATGCACAACATGGCCATCCTTAAAGCAGGTGGGACCACACCAAGTGCCACTCCTGTCAGCTAAGAACAGATACCTGAGGCTACAATTTGCACAAGCTCACCCAAATTGGACTAGAAAAATATTGCCTGGTCTACTGAGTCCCAAATTCTGCCGCAACTTCGGCATGTTGGGGTCACAACTTGGCACTTGCACTGCACTATTTGCGTTCTTATTTATTTATTTTGCTTTCTGCTATCACCGGGGTTCATTGTATTGTTTGCAAGTGCAGTAAATATTACAGCAAGCATTAAACAGCATTGCCACTGCTTCTTCACATTATAAAGCTCACTTCTTTGCATCGCTTTCTGCTATCAGTGGGCTGTTATTTCTTTATTTTGTCACTTTGTGTTACTATTGTTGAAAATAATGGACCACTTAGTGTGCGTATGATTGTATTACACAGTTTGTAGAGTTGTAAAAGATGACTGTCATTTCTTTTGTATGCCACTGACTCACTTATTGTCACCACCACCTTGTTCAGTTGTAAACGATGACTTTCATTTCCTTAGTATGTCACTGACTCACTTGTTTCTATAATCATTTTGTATGTAAAAAAAAAGGGACCTGAAAAGCTGTAAACTGAAGGATTTGAGTCTTTTCCATATCGCCCTACAAGTTTCATAATTGGCACCATCCACAAATTTCAAACAACTTAGATTCACACAACATTCCTGAGACCATGGTGGTCCTTCCATGCTGTTTTAGTGCATTCGGCTGCCATAGTTATTCTCATGAAACAGTTGATGGTTGGATTTGGGACATTCAAAAGTAAGAATTTTTTTTATCCAAATGGCCCTGGAACTGAACAGAAGACATTCTAGCAATATTACCAAGTTTAATGAATGAGCCACATAATGGCTCATTCAAGTGGCAATACTAAAACATCTATTCCAACCTTTCTGAATGTTTTTACCCTGAAGTTGCCCTTGAAATGATTTTTAAGTCTTGGGGAACCTCTATTAAAGCCAATTCATTGGTACTCAGTGGTTAGAATGTCATCCTTACAGTCAGCTAAAACAATCACTGGTATCCAGCAGTTGATGTCCAAATGGCATTGATCCTGGTAGTAAGCTGGCCCCATCACATTGAACGTCAATCAACCACAGTCAAGGGACCCCAAGCAACCTCTGGAGGAACCCCAGGGTTCCATGAAACCCTAGTTGAACCATAGGTGAATAGCTGATCTACACAATACTTTCTATTCCAGTGTTTCTCAACCAGGTTCCTCTAGAGGTTGTTAGAGGTTTCTTTTTTTATTATCATTATTATTATTATCTATTATTTGTAATTTTATTAATAATAAACAGGATTTATATAGTGCCAACATATTACGCAGCGCTGTACATTAAATATTAAATAGGGTTCCTATGAACAATTTGTGACTCTCAGGTCAGTTTAAGTGACACCAATGATCTTTTTGGCTATCTGTAAGGGTGACATTCCTCCCAATGGGCAGCAATGTAAGAGGAATTCTTCCTATTGAACACCACATTATGTGCTGTGATCTGTGAATATATTAAATATAAAGGGTCGAGAAACACTGGTCTAACCTAACAAAAACTTCCTGAACATTTTAATGTTTTAACTCCCCTAGCAGTAATCCTGAGTGTGACTCAGGGTGGACATATTTCAGTGAGAATTATAGGCCTACAATGTAAAATGAATTTCCATGCAAAAAAATCTAACACTTTTTGCATGGAAATACGGACAGAATTAGAACGCTAGGGGGGTTAATGTTTTTGGTATGGGAAATGCAGCAGGCAGAAAGTGAACTTGGTCAGAAGAGTGTGTTGAGATAGAGCCAAGAATTATGGCAGGGGAACTGTAACCAAGAAATACAAGAAGATTCAATTTACCAGAATTCATCTACAACTAGAATATAATTTTGGTGTACATAGACCCTTTAAGTATTTTTATTTTATTCTGTGATTTTCCTTGACTTCTTCTTTAAAGTGTGAGACTAAACCTTTGCTGAGAGAGAGATGTTGTGTATGCAGTGATCTCTCTGCAGAGATTCAGCAAGCTCCTTTATAAGTTACATCTAGAGCTTTCCAACCAGCAAGAACCATGAGCTTTGCTGGTTGGAGATAACTGAATCTACACACGTAGAGTGTGATTTATTAAAGCTCTCCAAGGCTGGAGAGGATACACTTTCATCAGTGAAGCCGGGTGATCCAGCGAACCTAAAATGGATCTGGTCCAAAATTCAAAAAATTGCTAGGAAATAACAAATAACATTAAAGAAGTCCATTCCAGGTTTGCTGGATCACCCAGCTTCTCTGATGAAAGTGTATCTTCTTCAACCTTGGAGAGCTTTATTAAATCAGACCCATAGAGTAAGGGTCCTTTTTTACAATATGCTGGCTGTCTTATCAGTTCAGGATTTTGTTTTTATAAATTAAGGTTGAGTTTTATTATCTAGCTTTCCAGTTATTGTTAATGATGCTCAAAGTGGTTACACTTCATTAAATATTGAACCCCTTGAACAGCTTCTAGTTTGCTGTAGCACATTGAGATGTATTAGTAAGTGAATGTGCACATGGTACATTTCGCTCATTGTGGCTATACAAAGGATAAAGGAAAAGGGAAATACTTCACTGCGGTCAGGAAAACTCCCTGCCCCCCCACCACATCCTCTGAGACATCCGTGTCTACTGAGGTCACCGCAGAACCCTCATCCCCTGCAACTTCTACTGACACAACACAACATATGGGATGAAGGTCCTGCGAAGATCTTTCAGATCCTTCTTTAGTTTATGGTGTGTTTCTTTTACACGTACAATATTATTTTAAAATAATGGACACATGGTCACCTAGCTCTATAAAGCTTTGCAGAGAAATTGTGATATAAAATACATCAATCCAAAATTCAGTTCAGTGAAAGGTTTCAAATCAGCTGAAGGTACGTGATGAAGATATATAGTTACAGGTAGGACCTGAGCCTGAAGTCATAAGACAGCCAGCATATTATAAAAAAGGACCCTTACTCTATGGGTCTGATTTAATAAAGCTCTCCAAGGTTGAAGAAGATACACTTTCATCAGAGAAGCTGGGTGATCCAGCAAACCTGGAATGGACTTCTTTAATGTTATTTGTTATTTCCTAGCAATTTTTTGAATTTTGGACCAGATCCATTTTAGGTTTGCTGGATCACCCAGCTTCACTGATGAAAGTGTATCCTCTCCAGCCTTGGAGAGCTTTAATAAATCACACTCTATGTGTGTAGATTCAGTTATCTCCAACCAGCAAAGCTCATGGTTCTTGCTGGTTGGAAAGCTCTAGATGTAACTTATAAAGGAGCTTACGGAATCTCTGCAGAGAGATCACTGCATACACAACATCTCTCTCTCAGCAAAGGTTTAGTCTCACACTTTAAAGAAGAAGTCAAGGAAAATCACATCAGTCCCTGGTGTCTCATATGATCCAAAGCCAAGGGGTGGAAGAAGAATTATGGCTTTTTGAGTGTTTCTGCAGCAGGGGAGTGCAAAAAAAGTGTAGAGCCTGCAACCTATGTCAATAAAGTAGTTCACAGCCTACAGGAAAGGGTCCAATTTAGCCTGGACACCTTGGGTGCTCAAGAACCTTGCCCCTGAACATCTCTGTGCCATAATTTCTGTCTCCCGTACCAGATTGCAAGATGTTGTTTTACCTAAATGTACTATTTTAATATTATTTTGTGTATTCTAATAAAGTTATCATTGTTTTATATATACCTTCTCATTGGTGCCCTAAAAAGCCTGCTTTTCTCCCCCCACCCTATCTTCTACTATATAGTCCAACCATTGGACGATAAAGGCTTTAGCAAATAACCAATTTATAGGTACTCTCTTTTGATAAGCTGGGGGAACCCGGCTAGTGATATTTACCCTAATTTATTCCATCTGACTCACTTTAGCTTCTAATGCACATTTTGAGAAGCCCATAGGTTTTAGTGATATGAAATTAAGAGATTTCAGTCCAGGAGAAGGGCCTTTACAACTCTTACTATGATTACATTCATTTTTATGTGAAGCTGTTGCACTGACAAAGAAAATGTTCATTTTATTAAAAAATTCTGGCAGTTCATTAATAAAACATTCAGGTCAGCTCTACTCTATTAAAGCCAATTAATTTGAGATGTACCCTTTATACCTGGTGACAATTCAGCTGCCTAATTTATATCATTATATTATTAAATCATAGAATTAAAATTCCAATTTAATTTAAACTTGTTAGAACTAATTGATCCGAATATAGTAAAGCCACAGCTTCTGGAAAGTGTAAGTCTTGCTGACAGCTTAACAAAACACTTTCCTTCCCAGACGGTGACCCCAGACTCAGCATACAGGACACAAATGTAGCTGATAATGCGATGAAATCAAAATCCTTCTCAGTGAATCACATTTCTACAGAAAAAGCCATATGGTGCCATTTGGTGCAGCTAATGGCTGAATTTCCAGGATTTGCTACTCGAAGTAGCAGCAGGTTTGTGTCATCTACGTGGAGTTCTTGTTATCGTCCTATAAGATTGCACAGACCACTGTAGAGCAACTTTTATTGATCAGCATTCTTCCAGAGATGGCTAGGGGTTCCTTGAAAAGTGAGTATTGGTGGATTAATTTCTTGCCTACATAGTTCCACTACTAATGCCACCAAAAAGCCAGGATCAGAGAAGCTTCTTCTCTTGTTTAAGCTGCCAACAAGTCATCATTCTAACCATGGACCAACAATGTAACCTTTTTGCTGGGCAACAATATGTGCAAACACTTATGACAATGACCATGAATGAGGGAGGCATTTCTGATGACTACAAATGTGATGGTGCAATAGGGCACCTGTCCCACCAATGTATTTTGGTACCTCACCCACCAATGTAAGGTGGTAGCTCTCATAATGACAAGTATTGTATAGTGCAGTGGTACCCAACCTTCTGGAGCTTGTGGACCACTAAATCTATGGCCTCTGAACCATGCATGTGCAGGCAGCCGTATGTCACTCAAAATAGCGACGTCATGATGCCAGAACCCCCCACTCACCCCACACCACAAGTCAGAGTCTGCGATGGGAGAGTGGGTGGGTTATGTCCAAAGCCATCGCCCTGAGCCTACGATGCATATGGGAGACATGGTCTTCAGCTCTGGTCAGTGCTCCCCCCAAGTGGGGTCCGGACCCCACTGGGGGGTGCAACGGTCAGAGCAGCAGACTACCGCTGGTCTCCGTGCTCTGACAGCCCAGCTGTCAGACTGCTGCAGCCTACTAGTGCGCTGCAGGCTGGGGGTTAGGGACCCCTTGGTATAGAAGCAAAACTCCTACTGATTACCACTATAAAGGGGTATCTCTATAACTGACCATCAATGTATCAGGTCACCCTTCTCACTGATCATAAATGAGAACAGCCATATTTACACCAGTGTAAGGGGGCATCCATTTAACTGGATGCAAATGTAAGTAGCCCCTTTGGCCACAACTACTTCTATGAAGGGGCACATCTCCCATTGAACACCAACATAATCAGGAGACCACTGACCACCTTTGTAAAGGAGGCTATTCTCCAATGAACACCAATGTATTGGGACCACGCTCCTATTGGCTAATAATGTAAGGGAGCACCTATCCAACTGACTACAAGAGTAAGAAAGTTCTTCCCTCATTGACTATCAATCTAAAGCTGCTTACATATGTCAGACAATTGTCCCCAAGACAAACAGTTGTGCTCTTATTAGGTCAAAATCTAGCATGTAGAGACCACAGCAGGGTGTACCTCGCTTGTCTGTCCTGCTTCCCTCCATACATTCTCCACAGTTCGTTCTCCTGTGACTGGATACGATCACAAAAGATTGTCTCCAGGGACAGATGTCTGTCAAGGCTTTAGGGTCCAACTTTCCAACTGACCACCAACATGGATACCCTCCAACAAGACACCCTTTGCTGGCCACTAATGTAATAGAAAATTCTGCCCACTTTCTGCACATGTAACATTCTTTCTACTGACTACCAATGTAAGGTGGCACCTCTCCTTTCTTCTACCAATATAATGGGCACCTCTTCTTCTGACCATCAATGTGATTGGGCACCTATCCTATTGACTACCAATACAATCAGCACTACTTCTACTGACTACAAATATTGTTATTACTATTATCATTATTATTATTATTATTATAGCGCCAACATATTATTCAGCACTGTATATTAAATAGGGGTAGCAAATGACAGACAGATACAGACAGTGACACAAGTGGAGGAGAGGACCCTGCCCAGAAGAGCTTACAATCTAGGAGGTAGTGGACATTTCCTATTGACTACCAATGCAATGGGCACCTTTCCCACTGACCAATCACTATAATAAAGGTTACACTAAGAATGCACTTTGCAGCAAAACCTTTTTCTGGATATACTACTAGAGATGAGCTAGAATCTCCATCAGGTTTCTATTGCTGTCTGCGGCCTTGCCTTATTACAACACTTTACTAAATAAATGCAGTATATGTGACAGAGAGCGAGGTTAGATAAATTAAAAGACATTTAAAACACCAGTGATGAATGAAACATTACAAGCCAATAAAACCTGAAGCTGATTTACAAACATGACATGCTATATATGTCCAGGCTAATCCGGATGAAGCAGTCTGTTAGTTAAATGGATTAAGTCATGATGCTCAACTGACCCCGTTAGGCTCAGGATACCAAAATATAGAGTCTGAGCATTACATTGCATATATGCCATCTCAGTAATACAATCGGGTAATGTTTGGGGGTGTAAAGGACAATTATGCATACCACAAACCATGAGCTTGCATGCATTTCCAGTTTAAACTACTATTGGCTGAATTGTTTATTAGCAGGAGATTAAAATTTCAGGTAGATTAGACATAAATCTGCTGTAGAACTACAAATCCAATCTGGCCTAATAATGTGAGTGATCTGGAAGTTTGTTTTATTCCGTTGGGCATCAACTTTATTGTCGAGATCTCTGTGCCAAGTTCCCGGGTCCGCACACCTGTTGCGCCCATTATAGGGGTCCCTACTGTGTCTACTGGATTTTTATATTCTATAATGGAGAATAGAACCAGAGTAGCTGGAACACATTAAGCTGTTTACTAAGGTAGTTTGGGGAGGGAGAGAAATGTTGGACTGCTGGAGAGTCAGACCACTGCTTTGAGCCATGGTCCGACTCCCCTATATACTACCAAAAGTCCAAAATTATTACTTTACAATTGCATTACAGGAACAAATTGCAGGGAACAGTTGGGTTTTACCCTACCATAGCACACTTTGTAACCCTCATCCAGCCTGCCACATGGGTGCACTTTGTTCTAGTGCACCACAGGTAAATCAACTGTATCATCGGGGTAAAAACCACACCTGCAGTTTGGCATGTTTCAGATTCTTTTGGCATGCATCATGTGCAATTAAGTGTTGACCTGCAGTGCAATGCAGTTCACATTAAAGTGGGCATTGATATTAGCATGGCCATAATACACAAGTGTGGTTCCAATCCAATGGTGTGAACATTGTTCCTAATGCCCAAGGTAAGCATGTGCAGTAAACATCAGTAAACAATACTTTAGCACCAATACAGGAATTCGCATTAAGAAAAGCAGCAATGGCAACTGACCTTAGACTGTATTAATGACATATGATACAGTAGGGACGTTAGATTTTGAGCCCCTTTGAGAGACAGCTAGTGACATGACTATGGACTTTGTACAGCTCTGCGTAATGTGTATGCACTATATAAATACCATGTAATAATAATAATAATAATAGCTCAACCCACATGGTATAATGTTGGTTGGACGATGGCAAATTAAACTGACAAACAGTACAGTTTTTGATGGCAGTGACTCTGTTGGTGAGATCTGCGCCGAGCTCCTGGGCTTGCACACTTGTTGTACCCATTATAGGGGGTTTCTAGGACTCCTGCTGGATATTTATTCATTTTTTAATATGGAGAAGGCAACAAGAAGAGTCTCAATACATACAGATATTGTGTGTTACTTCCCCCATATCCTAGATTGTACACTCCTAGGGACAGGATCCTCTCCTCTTCCTATGTCATTGACTGTGTCTGTCTGTCATTTGCAACCCCTATTTAATGTACAGCACTCCGTAATATGTTGGCGCTGTATAAGTCCTGTTTATT
This sequence comes from Pyxicephalus adspersus, assembly GCF_032062135.1. Taxonomy (NCBI): domain Eukaryota; kingdom Metazoa; phylum Chordata; class Amphibia; order Anura; family Pyxicephalidae; genus Pyxicephalus; species Pyxicephalus adspersus. The sequence continues at coordinate 137,818,784 of NC_092862.1, forward strand.
ATTATTATTATTATTATTATTAATATTATTATTAATATTAATAATAAAAATGGAAACACCCAAAATAGAACAAAATTATAAAGGAGTTATAAAGGAGAGAATTGTTGGAACTGTCAGAGTCTAAGACCTAAAAGAAGCCTGGAACTGACTCATTCCACCAGGCCATTTCCATTTCTGAGTGTTCTATGCCTTTAAATTATATTTAGAACACTTTTTGGAATGATGGGCTATGTTCAGACTGGCGGTGAGGTTGCAGTGTGGTTACAACTTCCTGATGCCAGGAAGTCACTGCGTCGGGGAAGATGTTACAAGTAGCTTCTACCCATGACAGCCCCATAGAGAATGAACGGGGGTGGCAATAAGCGGATCAGTAATGCTTGATCCGGAGACAGGTCTGAACCTAACCTAAATATTCCATATTGAAAAGAACTGTGCTGAGGCTGAATGTCCATTGGTGGAAACAATTGTTTGCTTGTAGCGTCCATGTTGGACTGGATCACTAAACAACTGACCACGGGTGAGGGCTATTACAGCATCCTCAATGGGGCAATTCTTGTTGTCCATCCCCAATCATCATCCCCTATCATCATCCCCTCTCCATACAACACAAAAGCACAGTGGCTCAGAAGTAAGTGCTCTGGCCTTTGCAGTGCTAGGTCCCAAGTTTGAATCTCGGCCAGGACACTATCTGCATGGAGTTTGCAGGCTCTCCCTGTGTGGGGTTCCTCCCACATTCCAAAAACATACAGTTAGGTTAATTGGCAAGTATTGTCATTGTAAAGGATTTTTCACGATCCTTTCCAACGGCTAAGAACTGAGCATGAACTTGTGCTATACATATAGCATCATTCTGCTCTATGGAGAGGGGAGAACACCCTGCTACACCCTCTCCCCCTTCCCTTGCATTAAGATCGTCCGTGGATCTGCCAGAACGGTCATTCGGCTGACGGGTGCTGTACACACGCCAGATTCTCGTCAGATATCAGCCCTGAGCTGATTATCGGGCAAGAACCATTGGACGTGTGTACGTAGCTTTAGACTGTACTAAAAAGACATATGACTATTGTAGGGGCATTAGATTGCGACATGACTATGGACTATGGATATGTTGGTGCTATATAAATACTGTGTATAAATAATAACAAACAGTATTTATATAGCGCCAACATATTACACAGCGCTGTACATTAAATAGAGGTTAAATAGAGGTTACAAATGACAGACAGATACAGACAGTGACACAGGAGGAGAGGACCCTGCCCCAAAGAGCTTACAATCTAAGAGGTGGGGGAAGTATCACACAATAGAAGGGGATATGGATTAGATTGTGAGCTTTGAGGGACAGCTAGTGACATGACTATGGACTTTGTACAGCGCTGCGTAATATGATGGCGCTATATAAATACCTCGTAATAATAATAATGATATAATTTCTGGCGAATATTCGCGATTGCTCACTAATTCGTCACCAGAAATGATTGTTTTCTGCGTTCCTATCCAGGAACATACCGGTGTACGTGGTCAGTACCAAAACTCAGGACATAACCAAGGACTGCAAATTCCAAAAAAACAAAGGCAGGAACTTCCCTGCCACTTAGAGCCTGCATACAACTAATCAGAGTTTGTTAAGAATCCAGGAAAGGGTCTGTCCTTCTAAATGAGAGCCACTTGTCACAATGATGGGACTACCACTCCTAGCATGCACCACAGGGCATGCTGAAACTTCTAGTTCCACCCTGTGATGATGACAGAAGCAGTACAAACCCAGGACTGTGTGTTGGAGGGGCAGGCAGGTAATTAGGGCTGTGGCTGCAGTGACAGTGGCTTTGGTCAGCGCGCACTGGCGCATTGGAGCGCTCCTGGATGGGATCAGATTAGCTCAGATTATGCAGATGACTTTAAAAAAGCGCTAAGTGCCTATTGTTGGACTGGCTTTGGGAAGGTGGACGGAGAGTTTGTGGCAGAGGAAGCGGCTACTTCAGGGACTTCGGAACAGGGACCCCTGAAACACAAGTAAGTTGTATGTGTCAGCAGACGTCCCTTAGCGCCTTCTCTGCGCCTTCCCTGCGCCATGACCGAGAGAAAGACCTCATCGACATATATTGTCCCCTTTTTCCCCCACCAGAAAATGCCGGTCATCAATATAGACGATTTGACGGAAAAAGATAAAGCAAAAATGGAAGTAGAGCAGCTGAAGAAGGAGGTGAAGCTGGAGAGGCAGCTGGTGAGTGCAAACTTTGTGCCTGGAATTCTGCAAACTTCGGCAAAACTTTTTTTACTTTATTATAATGTGTGTTTAGTTTCTCTTTCTATGCAAAATTAGGGAACGCTTTCATGGGTATTTATTTATTTTTAGTGATTAGTTTACAATATTTATTTTTTGTGTGTCTTCATTCTGTGCACAGTAAAGGAAAACTTTCATTTTATAATATTTATCTCTTTTTCTGTGTGAAGTTTGCAATATTCATTTTTTCCCATGCAAAATGAAAAAACAAATGCAGTGAGCAACCTTAGAAATGCATACACGCTTTTCTTTTTTCTTTTTTTCATTTTTCTGTGTTTGTTTCCTGTGCAGAGTTTGCACTTTTCGTGTCTTTTTTCATGTTTTCTTTTTCTTTTTTTTCAAGTTTGACCTATAATTTAGTTTTTTGTCTTGCACATTTTGCAAAGGTTAACCTTTTTTTCTGTGGACCATTTACATGAAACGTTTTCTGCAAACTTTGCTCCATTTTGTCTTCCAACCTTTTTACAGTATATTGCAATGGTTCTGATTTCCATCCTGGGATATTGATTTATAATTGGATGTCCTGGATACCTCTGCATCTGAAGGGGCGCATAGGAAGACCCCTTTAGCTTGACCATTACATGGGGATCACAGTTAACTATGATATTCAGATAAATGATGATCATGAACAGAAAATGTAAAATCGCATGTGTGCTACAGTCTGTCACTAAATGGGGTCACACATGCATCGATGTGATCATACAATTGATCATTTACTGTGACAAAAATGACCACAAAAAAATTGTACACCAAGGATCCTCCATTTGATCAATTTATTAGGGTTAGTTAGAAATAGGTACACTTATTGCCATTTTTCTAGCACATGCCAGGTTTAAGTTTCATTGGTTGACTTTAACCATTAATTAATATTATTAAATAGGATTTATATAGCACCAACATATTTCACAGCGCTGTACATTAAATAGGGGTTGCAAATGACAGACAGATACAGTGACACAGGAGGAGAGGACCCTGCCGGAAGAGCTTACAATCTAGAACAGGGGTGCCCAACAGGTGGATTGCAATCTACCGGTAGATCGCAAAGGCAACACGAGTAGATCGCACAGCCCTGCCTTTCAAAATAAACTCTACTGTGCACAGGAATTATTAAGTCCAAGTTTTTATTGATGGTAGATCATTTTGACTTGGTCATTTTAAACGTAGCTTGCAAGCCAACAAAGTGTAGACACGCGTGACCTAGAAGGTGGGGAAGTAACACACATTCCAGTCCATAATACCATAACATGTCCAGTGGCGATATTTGATTGACTGTATATCAGGTGGATGGCTGTCTACCCACACGCCATAACGGACTTGCCCAAATCTTAATGCCAGTCCAATTTTGCGCCTTAAAAGCTAAAAACATTCCCTAACACTAAATTTGCAATCCCCTCCAATGTCTGTGTGATCTAAGCCCTACAGGTAGGCTTGGATTATTATTATTATTTAGATTATTAAATGGATTTTCTAGTTTTAAAGCAGTAACAGTAGCAGTTTTTGGCTCAGCTCTGAGACAATGAACCTGAATGGTTTATAGGAGGGTGGAGGGCTGGGTCAGATATCCAGATTCAAAGATTTTGAATATTTTAGATATTTTTGGACTGTTGGATTATAAAACCAATAAGGAATCAATATATTTTTTTTTTTTCATGTTTCCATTAGGAATGTTACCAGTTGCACGTCTTAGGTGGTTCTGAGTGCCAATTTCCCTGGCTTGCTGAAGGGTTTGCATCTCAGTTTATATTGTCTGTGCACAGGTGCTAGATTTTTATAGCCTCGTGCTTTGTGATCGTGTTGGGTGAAAATCTAGTGCAGCTGCTTCCCAATAAAGTTTAGAGATCCGCCATGCTAAATCAGCAACTGACCAACAGAAACAACTGCTATTGTTTTCTAATGGGGGGGGGGGAGAAGTGGGTTGCCTTCCATTCTGCACACAACAGACAGGCAGCTGAGCTTGTCACTGTTGTTATCCAAAATGATCAATAATATTAATTCTGTGCCACAAGGATTGAGTGTCTGTATAAGATTTATATTTGGAGCGTCATGCAAAGCTTTGAATCTGTTCCAATGTTCCGTACTGTTCAAAGCATATTAGCAGCCGCTCCTATGCACTAATGCATGTGGCTCAGTACAATCATGGCTTCCAAGGGAGCTCAAAAGAAATCAGGATTGGCACACAGTCCCTTTACCTGTGTATAGAAGGTCTGAGAATCATCTTCACCCAGAAAAAAAGGGCTTAGACATACAGTAATTTATTAATCCAATAGGACCATGCCATGTCTGTCTGCATCTGGAATACAACATGGGTGCACGGAGGCTCAGAGGTTTGCAGCGAATTTCAGCCAGGGCATTATCTGCATGGATTTTCTTTGGGTACTCCGGTTTTCTCTCACATTCCAAAAACATGCAGTTTGGTTAATTGGCTTCCCCCCAAATTGGCCCTGTACTGTGTTAATGACATATGACTATGGTAGTAACATTAGATTGTGAGCCCCAATGAAGGACAGCAAGTGAAAAGACTGGGATTTGAAGTGCTGCAAAATATGTCAGGACTATATAAACACTGGATAATAATATTATTATAAAAAATGTCTGGTGCCAAGTGTAATCATTTGCTGCAGCATTGCCAAAACACCTGACTCCATACAGTGTTCATGCAGCGTTCTGCAATTATTAGGAATATTTATATCCTAATTTTTATTTTTGTATAGGGTAAGTTAAAACCTCTTCTACTTTTATTTCTTCAGCTATCGTTGTTCCTTTGGTTCAGATTTGAGATGCGAGTGCAGAGATCTCTCCAAAGTGAGGCAAATCATCTCTAAAGCTCACATTACATGTTACAATATTACTGGCCTTTAGATTTACCAACAATTATTAAGTGCAAGAGATTGGATACAGATTGATTGGAAAGTTTGAGGAGGTCCTATTACAGGTTTGGTAAATTGTACAAAGATTGAGCAATCAGATTAAAAAGTGAATGATGTTCCTTAGATTGAATAAGGCTACGTACACCCGTGCAATGGTTCTTGTCCGATGCATTGTGCATTCATTGGAAAGGATCATGAAAACAAACTCACAGCATATATGTATATTCTGTTTCCATAAACAGAATTATATTGTCTATATCATTCTTATGCTGCGTTGAATTCATTTTGCATGCTGAGCAAGTAACAGGTGGCAAATAATGTGCTGCTTAATTCAATTTTATGGTGTTCAGAGGAAATAGGTTAAACTCAGTGACGCTTAGCTCAGTGCTATTGCTGTGGTATGGAGCTGAGATTAAGAAATGCATACCTCCAATCCTATTACCATAAACCCTTCAGCCTTATCCTATAGGAAGCATGTGTTGTCACAGTTTAAACCAGGTCATGTAAGAAAGGGTGATACAAATGTATAATTTATATAAATTAATTTGTTATACAATACGTGGTGTGCACTGCAAAATACATAAACCATAACACCTAGATCCATTGTACAAAAAGTTACAACAATACAGCTTTATGAAAATAGATTTTAAAGCTTCACCTCCAGCCTTCTCTTCAAGCTTCCACAGTTGTACCGGCCCCTGGGCTGAAATCGCCTCAGATTTCACTGCACACTGTGAGCTTCTCTCAATGGGCCTGATTTATTAAAGCTCTGCAAGGCTGGAGAGGATACACTTTCATCAGTTAACCTGAGTAATCCAGCAAATCTGGAATGGATCTGGTCCCAGAATGAAAACATTTGCTAACAAACAGCATATTAATATTAGGAAAACCATTCCAGGTTTGTTGGATCACCCAGGTTCATTGATGAAAATGTATCCTCTCCAGCCTTGGAGAGCTTTATATAATCAGGCGCAATGTGTATTGGAAGCTGCAGCTAATCCTATGAAGCCCGTCTTATTTCCTGGCTGCTGGTCTTCTAAAATTTCTATAATAAAATTATATAATGCAATGAAAAATAGAAAAGATTTATTAAAAAATGTATTTGAATTGTGAGAAAAAGGAACCAAAATTTATGCAAATGAAACTTCTGCTTTAAAGTTTCTATTTAGTTGTTATTTTTTTGTTCTAGTGTTTTGTTCTAGTTTTGCTAGGACCATTTCTTGCCATTATTTAATGTACAGCGCTGCGTAATATGTTGGCGCTATATAAATCCTGTTTAATAATAATAATAATAATAATAATTTTGGTTGCAGAGAGCTCAGTGACATTATGACTCATATAGTAAGTAAATTAAAGTCCCATACAGAGCATTGTCACTGGAAACGAACTTTCATGATCGTGTGAGTGTTTCAGTGACTTTACAACCGCATGAAGTCATTTTTGGCAACACGTAATTTTTTTAAAAAAAGCTTACATTTTATCATTCAGAAGCTGTCAATCTGTTAGGTCAATGGAGTATTGGCCAGCACTGGCTAGGTTGATGGGTTGATGGCTGGCTATGGGCACAGTGCAGAGCAATATATAGAACTGCACCCGAAGAATAAGGTAGGACATTCTCCAAGGGGCAGATCTCTCAATGATGCAAACTACAGTTTGTATACATGGACTGTAAGCAACCTGAAGCATCTCCAACCAATGAAAATGCTCATAAAGTAGTCAGCATTTTCAATGGTTAATAGTGTTGGTAGTCCCATCCCCTGAGGACCACCAACCATTGCCAATACAAAGTACTTACCACCTTTCTTTTTTGCCAAAGGGGTTACAGCAAATTGGCACCCATAGTAGCAGTAGAGTAGACAATTGTTTAATTCTTTTAGAATTTCAAATTTTGTTTTATATAAAAGAGGATATGTACACTAAAAAAGGAAAAGAAAAGTATTACAAGTAGTCCCCGGGTTAAATATGAAATAGGGACTGTAGGTTTGTTCTTAAGTTGAATTTGTATGTAAGTTGGAGCAGGTACATTATTTTAGTAAATTCATTTAGGACAGATGTTTGTCTCAACATAATATTAGGCAGCGTGGTGTCAGTTACTGTATAAAATCCTCACTGTGAGATAATCACAAACAAAGCAAAATAAACAAAAAAAACTTTATGTAGCCTAGACATTCATTAACTTCTGGAGCAAGCTGTGCTTTGATTTTCAAAAAGAAACAACTGTAGAGTTTGTCTTGGTCAATAAAGAGTTACAAGAGGCTGCAGATCAGCTTACCCCCCTAAGATCACCCAGAACCTCAGCTGTGTTTAGCATAAGATTTTTTCTGCAAGTCATGTAAACCCCCCCCCCCCCCCCCCCTATCAAGCCTCTGTCCTGCACACAAATGAGCCGGGAAGCCCCATTTGTATCTAGGAGTTGTCTGTATGTGGGATGTCCTTAACACAGGGACTACCTGTAAATGCATAAATTAATAAATAATGTTGAACTATTACAAGAGATTGCAGAACTTTATTGACTGGGGTATCTAATTTGAATACTTCTAACCATCAAATTATTTCTACATTTAGGTCTCCAAAATGTGCGAAGAAATCAAGACCTACATTGAGGGAAACTCCGGCGAGGACCCTCTGGTAAAGGGCATTCCAGAAGACAAGAACCCATTCAAGGAGAAAGGAGGATGTGTCATTGCCTAATTTGCCCCCCTATAGGACTGTTTTCTTTAGTCGCGCAATGATGTAGATAACTCTTTGGCTATTCTGGCTCATTTATATAACCCGATGCTGTACCGCGAGGAAATTCACGGATGTCCTTAGGGTTTGCACTCCGCTCACCTATACTCTGAGGTCCAGTGATCGGCCTGGGCACCAAACTCAGACCAGAGAATGTAACTGATTTTATCTCCACTTTAGGTTTAACATGTTGCTTTATGGGTTGTATTAGTTTGTTTTAATAAAATATGTCTGTAAATGTAACCCATTACCTTTATTTTAGTGTTTGCACTAAATCGCAGTTGTCTGCTGTGTGATTTATTAGCCAAATGGTGGGAAGTCATCAGGAGCTCCCAACCACCCCTGTGTCTCCTTCTTAGAGCCAGAAACTGCACCATTCTTGACATGAAAACAGCCTGAACAAGTCTATAATCCCTGATGCTTTTTATTATTATACAGTGTTTTATATAGCACCAACATGTTACACAGTGCTGTACAAAGACCCTAGTCATGTCACTAGCTGTCCCTCAAAGGAGCTCACAATCTAATGTCCCTACCATAGTCATATGTCATTAATACAGTCTAAGATGAATTTATGGGGGGAAGCCAATTAACCTGACTACATGTTTTTTTGGAATGTGGGAGGAAACCAGAGTACCCAGAGGAAAACCACACAAACTCCATGCAGATAGCGTCCTGGCTGGGATTCGACCCTGGGACCTAGCACTGCAATGGCCACAGTGCTAACCACTGAGCCACCATGTTGCCCATGCTTGCACTGTATATCACCCCTCTTACTGCTTCTTTTATTACCAAGCACATTTATAAAAAGGATAGTTTGAAACTGATTGGTGGCAGTAAGAAACATTTTTCCAGTAGACTTTCCATATTTTAGGAAGGATTTTTAGCACCACAGTCATGCTCAAGGATCCCAGAAAAGGTAGTGAAGCAAATCTGTGAACTATAACTAATTCTAAAGTTGCCCAAGATGATTAGTTGTGAACAGTGAAAATCTGACATGTACACAGTGGACCACTAATGTCATTCATCAATCCGGCATGGTGTATTGGTAAAGGACCATTTGGCAACAACCGCTGTCCAATCCTATGAAGCAGAGCACAGTGGGTGCCACTAGCACACCTTGCCCCTTCATTTGTTCTTTTGTACCTGTAAACGATCACAAAAGATCATTTCTAGTGACAAGCCTATGAAGTCTATTGGTTATCTGTATGAGGCCTAAAAGTGGACCTTTCAATAAATTTCTAGTCTGCATTACTGATACAATATACAGCAACAGCACAACTGTTTAAATAAGATGTTATTCTTATAAACACTCCTGGAGCTCCAGTCAAGCATTAAGAACATGTCTGCTGCTAAGTCCTATTTCAGTTTTATGTTCTTCTTTCTTCCTGGGAGTTGCCTGTACCCCCTAGGCTTGATTTATGCTTCCCTGGTCTCTAGTTGTTGCTAAATGTGTTTCTTTCCTGAATTGCAAGAAATTGGTTGCAGACTTGAATAAAGTCACCTCTGGAGTTTGCAAATAAAGGCATAACTCAGATATCAGGGTTTCTAAACCTTTTTAACATCAGGGACCCCTAAAAAAACTGTCAGGTCCTCAGCAAACCCCTTCTTTAATTAGTCCTATTACTATATCCACAGATCACAGTACAGAAAAAATGCCTCCTACATTGCTGGCCATTGGGAAGAATGTCACCTTTACAGATAGCCAAAAAGATCATTGGGGTCACCCAAACTGACCTAAGAGACACAAATTGCTCATTGCTCAAGGAACCCCTAGTAAGCCCTGGAGGAACCTTGGTTGGGAAACACTGCTCGATACATTATTAAGGTGTTGTATTAATTAATATTTCCAATTTCAGACTTATGTGGGAGAGGCCCTGTACAGTTCTGTGTGATCCCTGAGTTTATTGGTTTGTCTAGATGTAACCAAATTCACCAACCATCCTCTAAAATTGTTCAAAATTCACTACGTATGGCCTACAGTTGACCTCAAGTTTGACCTGATTCAACTGCTTTTGGACAGATGGATAAGAGTTTAAAGGTAAAATTTGCATTAGCTGGGCTGCAAATACAGCAGATATTTCTGAAACCTGGAAATCAGTTAGGGACCTGGTACTGGTGGCAGAGTTAAATCTCAAATGTGCCTAATAAATGTGATGAATTTTTGGTTATGGAATAGTGGTCATTTAACAAAAAGCTTTTGGAGGCTTAGCAATATTTTTGCATTGTTTGTAAACTAAATCTAAAGGTACATTCACATCATTAGCAGTAAAGTAAATGTTATCGGGCTTTATTAGAGTGCCCATGCAGTGTGGCAATTAAAAAATGCACCAACTGGTCCTATGAAATGTGCATTAAGCAGCCCATTCAATTGAACAGGTGCATGTGTTTAACACAGTGGACTGGGCTGGTGTAAATGGGCCCTATTCGGGGTCCAAATGGGGAACTTGCAGCCCACCAGATGTAGTGACATAGCTTTACAGGCATTGTGGTATTTTTTGCAAGGTAGCAGGAGCCAATGGCCTACAGAGAGCCCCAAAATTTTGAAATATGACCAGGAGAGAGGTTTTTTTTCCGTCCTCTGTGCCAGTCCAATGTTGACCCTAATAGTTTTGAATAAGACCTTATATAAAGACATTTATGGGCTCCCAATCTTAGCCTGGCTTTTATCAGGTCTGTTCTGGAGATACCTTGGACCTATCGTGGGGTCCTTGCACAATTACTATAATGTGATTGATAATATAAATAAGCAGCAGCTGTTGTGGACTATACACAGCACAGAGATTGCATAGAATGCATGCTTCCAACTCTTCTGTGTGACTGAGATTGAAAGTAAAGAGTTGGTCAGCAAAATTATTGACCTTCACCCTGCAGTCTGCTGCTTCAGGTTTCTCTTTCCCATGATGGAATGTGAATATAATCTGTGGAAGAAAACTGACTGAAACTTTTACACTTTGACTCATTTTGCTCACACACTGATACTGTATAAACTTGAGGATATTCCCTATATTTCCCAACTCCCTGGGGTGTCACTATGAGCCTCATTAATTTGTTAGCAAATGTTTTCAATCCCGGACCAGATCCATCCCAGGTTTGCTAGATCATCCAGCTTCACTGGTGAAGGTGTTTCCTCTCCAGCCTTGGAGAGCTTAATTAATCAGACCCTATATGTTTTCCTTATGCAGCATCTCCCATTACCTCCTGACTTAATGGACCACCCTGTGATATCATGCTGGATCTTCAGTCTGTCTGTACCATTTCCTGTACCTCATTTAATGTGGTCGGTGTAACAATGTGCCCAATCTGATCCATTTGGGACATTTTGTATTTTGGATACACATGGAAAAGAGAATGGGGATGAGGTTTGAGTTCAATTCCACAATGAGTATGACTCAACCTTCATTCCTTTTATTTCTTTTGTAAACGTCTGAAAAAATTTAACAGGGTATACACTATGTACTCTTTTTTGGGTTCCCATCTGATGTTTCCACCTACTTGGATGGCAAGATACACATTGGTTTCACTTTAAAGGGTTTTCTTTGCACCAGGTTGAGCCAAAATTGCTATTAGTTTTTTTCTACATTGGGTAAATCTTGTCCTGTAGGCTTAATAAAAGTGAGTGTATACCTTTCTAATATATCTAATATACACTGGCCAGTTTTCACTTTTGATCTGATCTCTGATCTGATAGTTTGCCAACTGATCATAAGCAACCAATTTTTTTTGTCCTCAATCGGACATGGAGCGATCAAACCAATATTATCTGAAGGACAGAATAATATATTTGTGTACAGAATTTAGGGACTTCTGGTTACTGTTTGAAAAATCAGACTAGTCAGTTTGGCACAGTTTGGCTGGGCAGATCTGAAAGACGTGAAAACTTCCTTCTTCCTAAAGTTCCTAAAATTCTGAATTTTCCAGCTGCAAAACTTTGATAAAATTCCACCAAAACTCAACTTCTCAAATTAAAACCAGAAGTCTTGGTGGCATAAATTTGCAAACACATGTGCAGCACCATTGGCATTTTAATTGCACCACCAGTGAAAAGCGTGAATCTCCAACTCAGTTCTAAGCTTAGACATATTATTTACACATATAGCATTTCATAAATTCAGAGTTGGCCTCTTTCTTCCCTGAAAATAAAAAAAAATAGTTTCCTCCAAAGCAGGGATGAGTTTGGCTCTTTATCAAGTTTTTATGTCTGTCTGTGTCCCTGTTGAAGATATTAAACCCTCTAGTTGTCCTGATGACCTTTGTCACCCAAACAGAGAGTAACAGGAAATCCAAAGTGTTAGGGATGTTACCAGAACAAGAGATAAGGGGAAATCTTCAATACAGACACTTATTACAGGAATAATTGTCTAAGAGAGGAATTCTCCACGCTTTAGCAGATAGAAAGTTTCTTAAAACTTCCTGAAATGTTTTAAACTTTCCCTACATCATCCAAAACAAAAAAAATGGTATTTTGTGTACACGGCATGGCGTATACCTGCTCTCTTCCTGGCATCAGAAGTTCCATCATGAGTAGCCGCTCAAAACCTGAAGAGGATTGGGGTGAACCCAAAAGAATTGAAATCCACAACGGAGGCTTCAAGGGATGCAGCACTGATAGATACATGGACTTGTCGGTGGCACAAGGTGTTTACAAGGTGTGTGCATATATAAAACTCATTGCACCTTTACAAAACACCAGAACCACCTAATATTTTTTGTATACTGATTAATTGGGGATGATTTACTAAAGAAGTTTGGGCAATTCAAGGCTCTGCAAAGGTTAAAGAGGAACTAAACTGAAAATACCCAGAAACCTCGACCCAGGCACAAGATTGGGTGACATAGGATGGAAAAAAAACTTGCCGATCTCACTGCGTATGAGTGAGATTGGCAATTTTTTCTCTTTGTGTGAAAAGTCTCCTTCTGATCATGCCCAAGATGCTCGGGCATGCGCAGAAGGAGCACCCAAGAGCCTCCCAGGATGCCTGATTTAGGTATCCCGGGAGGCTTTGCCTAGGCAGTCAAGATATAGAGGGTGGTGCTGCACCCATTATTTTTTTTTTGTTAAAGAGAGTTGCACTCTTTAAAACAACAGACTTTTCACTCTACATAAAAGGGTTGACTACCCTTTTATGTAAAGTGAAATTTCTGAGTTTAGGTATGATTTAATTCATGCGATTAATGCAAGGGGGTAAACCCAGGATACTCACCTACCCCAATTTCATCACAGGGCGCCACTATCTTCCTTCATTTTTCTAAATACTATCTTTGCCATCTTTATTGGCTGTGACGGGATGATGTAGGTCTTGCACAGGTGCGCAGGAGTTCATTCTCGGCACATACATGGTAAGACATGATTGCTGGGTTTCTTTGGCAACCGTCAATAAGCTGCACATGTGCTTAGCTTTTTTGCAGGTTCCCCAGCATGATCAGGCAGATAAAGGGGGTTTTTGCAGAAGGGAAAACTGCTGTCTCTCCACCTGCCAGATCATTTATTATTTAAAGTGGGATTTTGGTTTTGCTGTTTAGTGAATGGGGTGAAGAATGTTTTACTGAAGTTTAGTGAATGGGTGAAGCTTTGCTGACTTCAATCGTGTGCAAGTAACAATCTTGCTTATTTTTGCATGATTGGGCAGTCTTTCAATTTTCACCACATTTACTAAGCTCAGTGAATGCCTTGCACCCAACCCAATAGCTGAATCAAGCCAAAATCAAAAAGAATTTTGCAGATATTTCTTGATTTTTGGTGTGAAATTAAAACTCTCAGTTTCATTCAGTTGTTTCAGAGTTCAAATTCTGGGTAATTAAACAGAGAGAACAGAGATTTTTCTAGTATTTTATGCCGAGAAAGAGACATTTTTGTGCCAAATCAAAAAAGTATGGACCACACTGGGACAGGTGATGGGTGCCAGTGGCTGCCACAACTCTGAAACGTTTCTGGTATCTGAAAAGCAGAAACAGAAGAATACAGAAGGGAACGAGGAAATGGAAACATCCAGTGTGATAAGGAAGTGTGGATTCTAACCCTCATCCTTGTTGTCTTTCTCATGCAACATCTGGATGGCAGTGCGGAGGGCGTGCACACCCCATTCTTTGTTTCCTGATGACCTCACTCGCTATAAACTGAGACCTTTGCGGTTTCCTGAAGGTGGAGAAGTGTTTTAACTCCACACAGCTTACATACAAAATAGTGAAGGCATCAGCAGCGGCCAACATCCATTTTGCCAGTGCAAGTTGGATAATAAAAAGCAGCACGCTAGGCAAATGTAAAATACACAAATGCAGCTCTATAATAATAATGGATCATAAATGTGATTTTACAACTACAAGCTGGGTCAGTACCTGAATTTGACTTGTTATTAAAGTTGAACTAATTCACCACTAATACACCACAGACCTATCTGCGTTCTAGCGCTGGGTGCCACCATCTTTCTTCTCTTCTTCCTGCTGCAGATGATTTTTGCCCATCTTGATTGGCTGTGTCGGGTTGGCATAACTCCTGTGCTAAACTTTAGTGCCATATACCCAAAGCAATCAGGCAGGTAAGACACGTAGGGACATCACCTGTCTCTTTCTGCAATAAGGATCTGCCTGTTCATGCAAACTTAAAGTGAAACATAAATTCCACTTTAATGTACACACACCAGATAATTGTATAAACCTGACATATGTACAGCAAATGCCCAATGCCATTTATCAATCCACCATGGTAAATCATTGGAGGTCTGACCAGGAATGATTGCTATGCATGTCAACGGAGGAGAGCACAGCAGTACCCCAAACTTCATCTCCCCACCTTTAACAACTTTTAAAATATGGGGGTCATTATTATAAAAACTAGTGAAAATTGAACATTAGGGTTGATGTTTCAAAAGTAAGTGTGTCTAGAAGCCCGAAATTAAACATACAAATTATGGACCCCCGGGCCACTTACATGGCAAGGAGGTGCGAACCCTAAATTTATACCTACTTGTCACAAAACTAGAAATGTCATACTACACTACCCTGTCCCCTTCCCTACTTTAAACTCCAATTTCTCTTTAACGGGGAGATGTACAAAACAAAAAAGTGGGGGACACCTGTAGATAACACCCCCCAAAATGTAATCATTAGGCCATTGTCAAAACATAAAAAACTCTGCCCATCAAAAAAATCTACCCTGGTACACATGCTAGAGGCTTCTAGCACATGAACCCCAATTTCGCAGGAACGGGCAGGTACAAGTGAACAAAATTAGAGGTGCAAGTGGGGGTCACATGTGGCTAACACCCCTAAAATTCCATCGCTAACACATCGTCAAACATAAAGAACTCTGCCCATTAAAAAAATCTATCCTGTTACACATTGCAGGAGGCTTCTATCACCTGAACTCCAATTTTTCAGGAAAGGGGGTTAATTTTTTGGATGGGCATAGTTCCTTATGTTCTAGTGATGCCATAACAATGACATGTTAGGGGCTGTTAGCCACAGGCATCCCCTACTTGCACCTCCAACTTTGTTCACCTGTACCCCCTTGTTCTGGAGAAATTGAGGTCCAGATGCTAGAGGCCCTCAGCAATGTGTAACAGGGTAGATTGTTTTGATGGGCAGAGTTCTATATATTCTGACGATGCCTTAGCAATGAAATTTTAGGGGGTGTTAGCCACAGGTGTCCCCCACTAGCACCTCTAATTTTGTTCACCTGTATCCCCTGTTCCTGAGAAATTGAGGTTCAGGTGCTAGATGCATCCAGCTATGTATAACAGGGTAGAGTTTTTTGATAGGCAGAGTTCTTTATGTTCTGACGATGGCCTAACAATGAAATCTTTCAGGGATGTTAGCCACAGGAATCCCCCACTAGCACCTCTAATTTTGTTCACCTGTACCCACCGTTCCTGAGACATTGGGGTTCAAAGTAGGGAAGGGGACAGGGTAGTGTAGTATGACATTTCTAGTTTTGTGACAAGGAGGTTTAAATTTGGGGTTTGCACCTCCTTGCTATGTAAGTAGCCTTCGGGGTCCCTAATTTCTATGTTTAATTTCGGGCTTCTAGACACACTTACTTTAAAACAGCAACCTATTTGTTAAATTTTCACTAGTCTTTATAATTATGACCATATTTTGAAAGTTGTTAAAGGTGAAGAAATGATTTGGGGTACTGCTAGCTATACCGGTCCCCTGTGCACTCTGAAAATCTCAGGTCGGTATGACATACTGTTCAGGAGATATGGATAGGTTTGTATTGGGAGAGATGTAAAGCTGCAAAACATGACACGCAGCATTAATAAACAAACACCGCTATGACACGTGCCTAACGATGACGTCATTGTACACGCCCCCTGCTAGATTTATTTGTTAGAACACCGGCTGCAAAGGAGGAAATGTCCTTTAAATTGAACTTTAGGAAAATCTTAGGTTTAATAAACCTTTCGTTTCATCTTTCACAGGAGTCACAGAAGCTAGCAATCATTTTCCAGGCACACTGGACACACACAACAGATCCAGAATTCGTTACCCTGGTAATGACATCATACGTCATGTGACCAGGGGAGGAGCTGTCATTGGCCGGTCACCCGGAAGTAAGGTACTTCAGAAGCTTGCAGCCTTGTGTTTTGGTCACAGTGAGTGTGTGTACAAATTGTTTTCGCTAAATAAAGCTTTCCTGTTATTTTGTCCCCTGCTCCCCCTGCACAGAACTTTATCTCATTATAAAAGAAATGTGATCAGGTTACATTGTGTCCTTGTTGTCACATTGCAGGTCAGAGTCCTGAGGATCTCTGCAGCCATGGCACTGCGGCTGTGTTCTCTGCGCCTGTGGACGGCTTGGCTCCCTGGATCTCCGCACAGGTTCTTCTCGCTTACAGCATCAGCCGGCCAATCCGCTGCCCAGGCTACCAGCTTCCTGTACACCCCGGAGCACCATGCCATCAGGGAGTCTCTGCGAAAGGTAAAGCCACCATTCAGTGTTCATCAGTCCACCCAGAACTGTGCTAGTTAGGGGTGAATGGGGGGACACCGGATGGGTTTTCCGTTTCCAGAGTCCAGTGATAATATTCTTAATATGACTAGGGACCCTTTAAGTAAGCGTTTACCTTGCCTTGGTTTAGTGCAGTGACAGGTTCACTTGATCCCTATTTAATGTACAGCGCTGCATATTACGTTGGCACTATAAAAATCCTGTTTAATAATAATATTCGCAGGCACCACAAGGATTTTATATGTACTTTACCAATGTGATCTGCTGCAAAACACTTCATAAAAAGGTAAAAGGGGACCAGTGACCACCCTACACCCACAGTGCTCTGTGCCTAAGTGGATGGTGGTCACCCTTCCTCCTCCTTTCCCACATTGCTCTGTGCCTAAGGCTTTGTACACACATGCAAGAGTTGTCATTGGAAAGGATCTTTCATGATCCTTTCTAACGACTGCACGATACATGAACGAGTGGTGTACATACAGCACCATTCTGCTCTATGGAGAGGGGAGAACAATGGATCGGCACCCCGCTGTGCTCTCTCCCCCTGCACTTCAATTACGATCGTCCATCGTCCATGGGTCCTCTAGGAAGGTTGTTCGGACGATAGACGACGAGCACTGTACACGCGCTGTTACTAAATGGATGGTGGTCGCCCTTCCCCCACTTATACTGCTCTGTGCCTCTAATGCTTAGTATATAGGCACACAATCTCTTTGCAGACTGTGGCCACCCTACACCCCATGGTGTCTTTAGCAGACAGGGCTGTGTTACACCACACACTACTTTGCATCTTGGCAGACAGAGGCCATCTTAACCGCCCCCCCCCACCACCAGTGTTTTGTTCCTAAATGACCAGTGGCCACCCTATACCCCATATTGCTCCATGCTTAAGTAGACTTTGCCCACTCCACAGTACCTTGTCTTTTAGCAGACAGTGGCCACCCCACCCCTTTCAGTGCTCAATGGCTGAACAGTTAGTGGCCATCCTACACCCGACAGTGCTCCATGCCTAGGCGGACAGTGGCAAAAGCTGACCGTGATCTCACTACCGACCACAGTACTGTTTGCTTTAGCAGGCAGTGGCCACCCTATACCCCATATTGCTCCATACCTAAATGGACGGTGACCACCCAGTTGCCCAGAGTACTCATTGCCCAAGTGGACAGTTCCCACCCTTTACCCCCATAGTGCTCATTGTCTAAGCAGACGATGGCCTATTTATACCCTCAGAGTGTTCAGTGCCTTTGCAGACATTGGTCTCGCTACAGTGTCTAAGTGAACAGAATCTACCTTACTTTCCACAGCTTGATATTCCAAAGTGGGCACTGGCCACTGTACCCCCTACAGTGCTCAGTACCTAAGTGGAGAGAGGCAAACTACACTCCCATAGTGTTCAGTGCTGAAGCAGACAGTGGCCCCCTACGCAAGTATAATGCTCATGATACATCAAGCCTAGCACATGTTACTCTGTATATTATGCATATCAATGTCATTCATTATCTAATGATGTTTGATACAGTGGTGCAGCAACTTGTGGTTAATGCAACACACACTAGGTCCCAAGTTCGAATCTCGGCCAGGACAATATCTGCATGGAGTTTGAAGGTTCTCCCCATGTTTGTGTGGGTGCTTCGATTTACTCCCACATTCCAAGGTTAATTTGCTTCCCCACAAATTTGTTCTTAGACTGTGTTAATGACTATGGTAGGGACATTAGATTGTGAGGCCTTTTGAAGGACAGCTACTGACATGACTTTGGACTTTGTACAGCGCTGTGTAATATGATGGCGCTCCATAAATACTGTGTATTAATAATAATAGAAATACATAAACACATGCACTAAACACACTTGCATTGCAACTCATCACATCATACAGCAATTACACGTGTCTGAAATGTTACTCTGTGGTGGTGCATTAGGCAGCCCATTCAAATGAATAGCCGCCTTCACACAACACATTAACCTAATTTAATGCACTGCAGTAGGTGATACAGCCGAAGATCACAGAGCCAATGAAGTGGTGCCTTCTGTCACTATACACTACTCGTTACTTTGCCTTGGACAGAAAAATTACAGTTTCGCTTTAAGATAAGCTGGGGGAAAATTGATCTTTAGCTTTGCTGACATTTGGTAATAATTAACTTTCTGGGTCAGTAAGGCTCTGTGCACAGTGCAATAATTGTTGTTGGAAAGAATTGACAGATGACTGCACGATGCATGAACGAGCGCCGTACATACAGCACCGTTCTGCTCTATGAAGAGGGGAGCAGCACCCAGCTGTGCTCTCTCCCCTTCACTTTCATTACAATCATTCCTTGTTCATGGATCCACCATGACTATTGTTCGGACAATGGTTGAGCACTGTACTACACACCAGATTCTCGTCCAATATCTGCACTTGTGTATGTAGCCTTAGGGTTAAATTATTTATCCTGGAAATAAAAGCATATCAGCTATTTAGAACATATAGATACCGATAGATTACAATTATAAAAACAAACACCAGAGCATCTTTCTCAATGCTGCTCTGATTTATTGCAAGATCCCCTCCATCTTTATACACATTACTAGCTGATAACCCGGCGTTGCCCGGGTATTTATTTATTGAAATGTTATATAGGAAAAAGAATCAAATAAAGCCATAGTGATATTCTTGTCTACGGTGTTGTTGCATTTTTTGCCTTTGATTGCACTCGGCCAATTGCCTTACGTTTTCTCGAAGGGATTATTACAGGACAGAAACTTATCCAATAAAAAAAAAAAGAGTCCAAAAAAAGTATGTAAAAATATAGGCAAAAGGCACACTGTCACTGAGCCACACACACACACACACACACACACACACACACACACACACACACACACCTACACCTCTGACATATACCACAACGCTGCACAAAGATCAGCGGTGCACTCACATGAGTCTGAGTCATATCTCTAGCAAGTTTAGTTTAAATGTCTAGATGTGTTTCCTAGTGAACACACACACTCACTTCTGACATATACGATGGTGCTGTACAATGAAACACTGAGCTAGACCCATCAGTCTCTGTACAGAGGAGCTAACACTCTAATGTCCCCCCACAGTCACACACTAATATTATACATTTGTATACCTCTGACATATACCACAGCGCTGTACAAAGATCAGCAGTGACATATGTCCCACTAGTTTGGTTGAAATGTCTCCATGCGTTTCCTAGGCATGACATACACACGTTGAAATATAGCTCTGACATATAGCACAGTGGTGTACAAAGATGACAGGTGCACTCACAGGAGTCCCAGTCATATGTAAGGCAAGTTTGGTTGAAATGTCTTCATGCGTTTTCGAGTCATGTTGGAACATACACACACACATACATACATACATACATACATACATACATACATACATCTAAATATAGCTCTGACATATAGCACAGCACTGTACAAAGATGACTGGTTCACTCACATGAGTCTCAGTCATATGTATAGCAAGTTTGTTGAAATGTCTCTATGCGTTTTCGAGTGATGGTGGAACATGCGCACACACACGTACATACATCCAATTTTATATATAGATTGATTATCAATGGGTGGGTCATACACTACCCAATATCCCATGTCATCCAATCAAACATTGCTTGGTGTCTCTACACCTCTTTTGTTCCACGATGACATATTTATCATTACTTTGTAATTTCCCTAAAAAAATAGCTACATGTTTACATAAACTCCCGTGCTAGCTTTGTGTTTGCGTTGCTGTGTACTTTCCCTTCTAAATAAATATGTACGCTTACCCCCGGGTCATGTTTACTCGACTTGTGCTCATTTTAATATTTATTTGTCACAATCAGTTACACCTTAAGCTACGCTTTAATATGACACTTTATCATTTTTCATTATGTTATTGGTTTTTATGATTTATAACGATAAAGATTCCAATTCTATTATTATTTTATTCATTCTCAGGTAATAATACTAAGATTATTATTAATATTATTAATAATCATAATAAACAGGATTTATTTAGCGCTGTACATTAAATAGGGGTTGCAAATGATAGACAAATACAGACAGTGACACAGGAGAAGGAGAGGACCCTGCCCCGAAGAGCTTACAATCTGCATATGTTGATGTCTGAACTCGCATTGCATTGTTGCAATATACAAGCTGCAGTGTGTTGAGTGTCACTTGCTGTTGCAGCTAATCTTGATCAACCCAAGCAGTTTTCAGATCACGATCATCAAGTGGGCCATCCACATAAAGACATGCAGAACGAGGCATGCCAATCCATTAAACATTAGCTGTATCAAGCGTGCAGAAAATACTGAAGAATAGTTATTTGTCTACAGCTTTCTATTTTTAACGCATATTCCTTAGCATGGGTCCTCTTTATTTCCCTATTTGCAGCCCTGCCCACATGCATATCCCTAAATGTACCTGCAATGTAAACTTAAACTAAGTGTAACTATATATAAATCAGGTGCACTAAAAAAAATATGTTCAATATAAAAAAAAATTGTTTAAAGAACAACCACAGCCTAAGTGAAAAAGAACTGTCTGCTGCCAGCAGAGAAGGACCATTGCTCTCTAAAGAGAAACAGTAGTCTCTCTGCAGAGAAACACCATGCCCCCTACTGAGTCAAAGTTAAACCCCTCCAATTAGCACCCGCTGAGGTTATGGTAGGCTTTACTATGTTCTGCTAACATCAGGACTGTCTCATATGCAGTGGTGTTAATGTAAACATATATAGAAAGAGACAGCAGCAGTTCTAAAGTTCTCTGGGAATGTAGGAACATTCTTTCCATTGTGATCACTTTCACTGGCACATCCGGAGCCCCTCTACAAAGGAAATCTCCATCACACACCGATGAAATCTTCCTCTTTCCTTTACATCGCTGTATACAGTCGTGTGCAGAGCTATTCACAGGAAGCCGAGGTGGGGTGCTGAGCTGGTGCATTTATTTCTTTATTTTTCATTCTGATAATTTACCAAGACAGCCAATGCAACGTGACAACCTGCTACACATAGAATAAAGTGAGATAGGCCCCTGTATAATAAAGTTGAATCCCCAACAAAAGGACACCACATGCCTATTATATCAATAGAAACAAACAATCAGGTACTAGAAAGGGAGTGCCCATTCAGGAGGGACTGTGATAAAAGTATACTGTACAACATAAAAGCTGAATTTTATTTCAATATGAATAAAATATTTTTTTTCAAAAACACTTTATCAAACATCATTAGATAATGAATGACATTGATATGCATAACATACAGAGTAACATGTGCTAGGCTTGATGTATCATGAACCAAAACACCTGTGTTGGCAGGGAGGGTATGACACCCACCCTTATATTTCTCAATGCGTTTCGTAGATTAAACTGCTTCTTCAGAAGACTATGAACAACAGTATGCATAAACATTGTGTATTACAGACAGTCTAAGGAACATGGTTTATCAGCACCCTGAATTGTGAGGACAGGTATGTCGCAGATGGAAGAAGACGCAGGTTTCAATACTAGAAAAATGTCCTTGTTTGAGATGTAAACTGCATCAACAAGAGAAGAAAATTAAAAAAAAAAGCGCACACAGACTTATTCATGAAACGAGCAGACATCCTCTTCTACCAGTCAGGGTCCCTGAATATAAAATTCAGCTTTAATATTGTACAATATAATTTCCTCTTATAATATATCACACGTTCAATGTCCCCCCTGGATGGGCACTCTCTTCTAGTGCCGGATTGTTTGTTTCAACCTGCTACACATAATGTGAGAATAAAAAGCAGAAATGAGCAGACCCAAGGATGAGTTACCATTCTCAACACATTTATTGTTCTGTGCTTGCATTGTGAATGCTCTGCGAGGCTGTGTACTGCGGAGCCTGGTCAGTATTGTAAATACAACAATTGATGGAAATTTCTCACCTCTAGTGTCACCGAGCTGAATCATTTCAGGATTCTGCAAATATGTTGATGTGTCTTGTGAACGCACATCAAAGCTTTTATTGTATTTGCAATATGGTGGGGATTTTGCTGCATATGTAAGCATATTTGTATTTATTGCTCTGTTGGTAAAAATGTTGCTTGAGCTTTAGAGTTTTTGTTGGGGGGGGGGGTTTGATCCAGGATATATGTAATTAAAACCAACAACAAAAATATAATTTGTTGCAACTTACCAGTCCTTAGAAGTAGTGACTGCACTAGTTTTCTGTAGTTTTCTAGTTTATTGTAATACACTTCCTGTCCTAGGGTGACAACACCTATCTGTACTGTATCTGGGAGAAGCAGTGTTGTCACCCTAGGTCAGGCAGGGCTGGATTTCCAGCTATGCTGCTTAGACCATTGCCACCTAACCTCCCAGCCAGGGGCTTTGCAAATAGGAGCACCAGCCACATTTGATCCATGGAGTGATCCCCTGCCTGATAATTTTGTTCCGGCAGTTTAGAAAAGAGGGAGCTTTTTTTGCCGAATTTTGATTTAATTGTTGGAAGGATATCACTCACCTGATTGATTAAAACTCTCCAAGGCTGGAGCAGATACACTTTCATCAGTGAACCTGGGTGATCCAGCAAACCTGAACTAGATTCTTAAAATTCATTTGCTATTTGTTAGAAAATGTTTTGAATCCTGGACCAGATCCATTCCATATTTGCTGGATCACCCAGCTTCACTGATGAAAGTGAATCCTCTCCAGCCTTGCAGAGCTTTAGTAAATCAGGCCCAATGAGAGATGTTGGTCCATGATTCACCATGTCAGCATCAACCCAAAATAAAATATTCATTTTTCTGTTTCTGCCGGATGTTACAACTAGTGTTGTTCGAATATCTCACTATTTGATTCGACAGCTATTCGATCGAATAGTGAGAAATTGTTTGGGTGAATTCCAACCTCATTAAAGTTATTAGTGGGAGAATTTGGGTTATTTTTAGGAACTAAAGGGCTGCAATCAGATTGCTCTTGCACCTTTACTAGTTGTATGTGTTCTTGGATAGAGTTTCTCTATCCAAGAACACAGGGCACTAGATGTGATGAATGGGGAAACTTGTCCTCATTCAACCTCTAGTGCCCTGAGGATCGCTTGCATTGATAGCTTTGACCATAAAGTTCCCACGGTGAACTCGGTGGAGTTCCATTAGAATCCCCGGGGCACTACAGGTTAATTAACCTGTAGCACCCCGGGGATCGCACACTCTTCTCAATGAGCTGCAATTATTGATTAGCTCAGTGTGCAATCTCCAGGGCACTACAGATTAGTTAACCTGTAGTGCCCTGAGGATCGCCTGCAGTCACAGCTGTGACTGCAAAGTTGGTCAAGTGACCATGGGAAGTGAACTACAGATGAACTCTCTACATTTATCCGAATTTTTGCTGTCAAATCTCTTTTTTTTTGGGTCAGGTCTATCTGAATTCGAACAGCCATATTCGTGTCAAATATAAGGACAACCCGAATCCGAACACCAACGCTAGTTACAACCTGAAGCTTGAAGACAAAGCAGAAAAGTCTTATTGCAACTTTAATAAGATGAGACAAGAGCGCTCAGAACTTCTAGGAAATGTCAAAGGGAGAAAAAAAACCTGGAAATGTCAATTTAATTACATACTTTAAGTGCTTTCCTCTGATCTCCTATGAAAGATTCCTGAAAGAGTAATGGGGACGGGCAAAATTTGCAATGATTCCATATAAAAATATTTCATAGCTGCTTTCACAGTTGTACAGACTCCTCTCATTGACTGAAATTGCTTACTCTGATCTCAGTGCACACTGTGAACCTCCCATAATGTGCAATGGAAGAATTAGAAATGGATAGAGCCGGCCTTTTTTCCTGCATCATCCAATCCTTTCATTTACAGAAGCTCAACATCACATGTACATTACATTTCCAGATTGATGTCCAACCATCAAGGCATTTCGATATTTGCACAGTTTCTTAGACCAAATCCACTGCTTGCACCGGAGTTTAGGGTTTGGGAAAAATGCTGAGGCAGGGTGCTGAGATGTTTTTAGGAAGCCATATGCAGACCAGCCATTATCAACCTGCATTGCTCTGAGAAGCTCATAGACCAAGTCATGATATCCTTGGGTCAAATATATGTTATGTAATGAAAATGTAAAGGTTTTCTTTGGAAATTTCATTTGCATGTTGATGGGAAGGGAAGGGGGTGAGAAATCAGTCAGCCATTAGAATAGGTAAAAAAAGTTTCTTTGTATACTATATTACAAGTAATCTTCAGGTTATTAAAAAAAATAATAATTATTATTAATATCACAGTATTTATATAGTGCTGACATATTAAGCAGTGCTTTACAAAGTCCATAGGTATGTCACTAACTGTCCTTCAAAGGAGCTCACAATCTAATGCCCCTACCCTAGTCATATGTTAATGTATTTATGTATGTTAATCTTTAATACAGTTTGAAGTTAATTTTGACAGGAAGCCAATTAACCTATCTGCATGTTTTTGGAATGTGGGAGAAATCGGCAGTGCCTGGAGGAAACCCACACAAACATGGGGAGAACCTGCAAACTCCATGCAGATAGTGTCCTGGCTGATATTCGACCCTGGGACCCAGCGCTGCAAAGGCCAAATTGCTAACCACTGAGCCACCGTGCTGCAAAAAAACTCCATATTGACTATGAACATTAAAAGGAATTTAGAAAACGTTCTTTGTTTTTTCTAGCAAGGCCCTAGATAGACCACAGTATCAAACCCCAAATGTTATGCTACAAATAATCATTCCTTATTTGGTGTTTTAAAGAAAAACTAAATCAAAAATTGAACAAAGAAAAATCTAATATCTAAATAGGTTTATCATTGAATACAAACAGTATAGAGAAGCAAAGTGATGAGCAGAATATCTGTTTCATGAGCTGTGCTTGTACACTGCATTATAGCCTGTTACTCTCATCTCTGAACTCAGCCATTGGGACAATTATTCAAATGTCACACTCCAAGCAGGAAGAACAATAAATGCTGGACTACATTTGCCAGTATTCTTGCATTACAGAAATCATGTGTCTGTATGAATAGGCAAGGATGTAGGTGAGGAGCAATTGAAAGATCTCAATATGTTAACAAGCAACTAAAAAGCATGAGAGGTCCTAAGCTAGGTACACACTTCCAATAATTATCCTTAGAACACGAACGATTACGACCGATCAACGAATATGCCCAATTATATTTGAACGATAGTATTGTGCACAATTCTGTACATTCTGTAACGATACGATTGTTCAAATATAATCCACCAATAGTGTACACACGCTAGATTCAATCGTTTGAACGATGCAGGCAGTGACATGTAAAGGAGAAAGTGTATTGCAAAAATATGCACGATCACTGAACGACCGTACACACGATAGCGAACGATCGTCGGCCAATCAGATATGCCGTGACGGTCGTTCATTTCCAACGACAATCCTCGTTCGTTGGCATCGTTAGTCAGTCGATGATCGTCTTTTTTGTGAACGATTTTCGGCCGATCGCTCGTTCATTGTTCATTTCCAAAGATAACTATTGGAAGTGTGTACGCAGCTTTAGAGGTGCACAGCCACCCAATAGGTTTTATGAATTTGTAAAGTTCAGGTGCTAAGGTAATACCTACATTTTACACTAGTTATCCCAATTTCTTTGAGAATTTGCCTTCTTCTGCAATGGAATTATTTGGGTTTTAGACTCCCATCTCCAAGCGAACTGCATCGATTTATAAATAAAACAATTTGCATGCAGAGGTCTTCCAATCTGGTGATAATAAACCCAATACTGATAATATAATCCCTGCACAGGCATTGCACTACTGGCAGAACTCGAGACGTTTAATATTCCGTCTATTAGTCATGATGTTGTCAGTGTGATGGGCAGTTTGATGTTGAAGCACATGGTGGATAGCAATGAGGAGATGTCGGTGCTGCAGGTAATGGGATGTGACTCATTGCACTGCTATAGAAGCTCTGCCTGTGATCCTGCAGGGATTTCCTGTCCCATAGGACCTGCCAGGGAATAGATAACAATAGAGACATACAGCTAGGAATGTGGAGAGAAAAAGACAGGACTTCCAAACATTTAATTGCTCCCTAGAGAAAAATCCTATTATTTTGAAAGTACAGATATACAGATTTTATTTCCTCTTATGAGATATTTGTAGTCACATAGCTATGCTTAGCTGATATACAACAGTAGGAATAGCTGATATACACAACAAGTCAGGAATGTAAGGCACAAATTGTCTCTTTTCTTTCTGCAACAATGTGGAGGTTGTCCCCAGAAAAGGTGTCCCCTTTAGAAGATATCCTATTCTAGTGTCAACTCAAAAGTATATCCTTCAAAGATAGTTCAGCTGGGCTAACAAGGACATTAAAACCTAACTAACCTTCAGGAATGGGTAAAAAAAAATATATATAAAGTGGCCTCAAATGTAGAGCATTCCTTCTGCCTACACCCCTAGCATTATGTCATTTTGGGTCTTGGAAAAAGTAGGTGCCATGGGCGATTGTCCAGTTAGCCCCAGGGCTAACATCTGGGGTGACAAGGGGTACTTCTGTACTGGGCCCCAATCAAAAGACCCTCAAGTTTGCAATGCTGAAACTTAAACAAAGTGGGGAGTGGGGGGAAATAGGTTTACCTATTATGGGGCCCAGAAATTTCCAACGGTCACACTATAAAACTGATCCTGCTAACTCTTCTTAATACTTGAATATTGTTAGTTGAAGTGATGCTTGCAGCCTCCATCCATGTGGCAGGGTGGCAATGTGGGAACACAATTGGAAGACAGGGACAAAAGTTGTCACCTTATAACAGGATGTGTTTGAAACAGGACCATCACAAAATAATCGGTTCAAGAAACCCAGCTGGATTTGGAAATTCTGAGTTGGGACTGCTGTTTTTTATTATTGACCAGTATGGTATAGCTCAGCCTGTCTCTGGATGATGAGAGCTGTCTCACTCCAGCAACCAGATAGGTTTAGTTGTACTTTACCTGGAAATGGCAGGAATAGTAGGGATCAGCTCATAGTCTGGTGACCTTCTATACCGGTCAATAATACCATTGGATATGAATTTGGATCGCTCATTCAATTCTGAGTAAAATGTGAGATAGGAATAGCTCTGATCTATGTTGGAAATTACCCCAATCAGAAAATCCACCCGGCACTAGTCCCCACAATATTACCCAGTCTATCCTGCTCTGTTCAGATGCCATACAGATTTTTTTTTTAACATATTAAAAGGTTGAATATATCTAAAAAGTGCACTCAACCTTTACATAGACTATGCCTTCGGCTATATACAAGACTTGCAGATACAACCCGTCACCTTGTATCATAGGCAGCTTGTAGCCCCATGTTTTATGTTCAGTGAATTCCTTGTGACCACTTTGGTTCCTAGTCCCAGCCGTCGGCTGCTGGACTCATAAATCGTGCAGTGTACATGGAAACTCTGATGGCTGACTTGTCATAGGAAGCACAAGGTGAGTCACACCAAGGAAAAACATGGAGGAATGTATTGAAATGTAATATTGTGCCATATGTATAAGGTTACTTTAGATGCATTAAAGCTCCAAATATCCATTAAATTTTGCTGATGTAGAATGTTGCCTTAGACAAGATAAATAGATAAGGTGGCATTTTTGTTGGTGTTTCTCCCTGCTGGGGTCCAGTAAATAGTTTGTTCCTATTTTCCTTTGAAGAAAGTCTTCTGCATTGCTGAGAAACAATTCATTCTATGTACATTGCAAGGATTTTCCTCAGTTTTATTTCATATCCTTACCTGCATCTGTTCCATAGAAAGTGAGATTGTCAGTGCCAGTGCAATTGGTGACATTAAGTGATTAGTGTCAGGATCGGCTTTTACTTATCACATAATCAGCATAAGTGTTGCAGTAAAGAACACCCATGGCTTTTTTTTTTTTTTTTTTTTTTTACATATGTAGCACCTTTTGTATGTTTTTATGATACAAATAAAATTCTCTTTTCAATAAACCAGAAGACACATATGCCCAGGATGCCACATTTCATGTGATATCTGCCTCTGACTTGGCATTACGCCACCTGTGGCTTTTGTTTTAGTATATCTTGTATTTACATACTGCCAAAATATTAAGCAGCACAAAGTCCATAGTCATGGACCCCAAAGGAGCTCACATTCCAATGGCCCTACCGTAGTCATATGTCATTAACCCAGTCTAAGGTCAATTTTTGATAGGAAGCTGATTACCTTAATTGCATGTTTTTGAGATGTGGGAGGAAACCTTAGTGCCCGGAGGTAACCCACACAGACATAGGGAACATAAAACTCCATCTGGGCCAAGAGTCAAACCAAGGAGCCTATTGCTGCAAAATCTAGCCACCGTGCCAGCCATGCTGCCCAATTTCAGGAGAGGAGGTAGGAATTCTAGGAAGTCTTACCCACAAACTAAAATATTGTGGTGATAGATACAATGTGGTCCAAACATTCCAGGCTGTGGGAACAATGGTTCTTGGCCAGATCCCGGCAGCTGGCACCCCCAACTGCTATGTAATTATTTATTTAGTTGTTAGAATTCAGCTTATTCAACATTTCATTATTTTTTGAATTCTGTGATAAATAACTATTAAAAAAAACTTTAAATTATAAACTTTGCAGATAATAGACACTGAAATCAACCCGTATGTGGACCAGTGGGAAAAGGAAGAACAGTTTCCAGCTCATCATGTTTTCAAAATCCTTGGACAAGCCGGGATTCTGGGAGTCAGCAAGCCGACTGGTAGGTACAATCTGCCTTATCTTACGAGAGCCTGTACTTTGCTCATAGTAGACTGTATCAAGATTAAAAGGTTCACATTACTATGCCACACCTACCCTGTGCTTTCATGGGTGATCAGGTTTTTCGGGCTTGTTAGCCATCATGGCCCTTGTGGGCTTTGGGCGTGTGATGTGCATGTGCCAATGAAAAAATAAAACCGAACAGCGAACTAGTTATGGTGGAGCTTTCTTAGACCAGAAGTTTTTTTTATTATTCTGTCACAAGCCCTAAAACTAGGGGCTTGTTTATGAATTTTATGTTCTGAGAATGAAGTGCACTGTCTGTGATATGCTAATTATCTTCCAAGCTCTCTCATTGTAATTGCAATACAAATGAGTGGTTTAAGAGGTATATAGGTGTTGCACTAGCTTTGTGTAGCATGTCATTGTTGGTTCTCCACTCCAAATTATTATTTCCAAATAACTGAATGGGAACACCTGGAAGGTGGTTTTAGGATAGGTTCAGACCTGCTTTAGGATCGAGCGATCCTGCACCAATCCCCCCACCCCAATGTAATATATATATAGACAAAGAGAGACATGTTGGGAGTCCAATCTGTGTGACAACCCACGCTCCTTCCATAGACACATTGGACAAGCTAGTGTTGTCACCCTAAAACAGGAAGTGTTTTACTGGCAGTATTACCTGGTAAAAATACATTGAAAAAAAGTCTAAAAAGAGATAACGAATGCAATCACCAAGCTAAAAATGGCCCTCAGTTAGCTGCTCTGAACCAATCACACGTCTTCTTCTTTCACTGCATATAAATCGCCCCCACTACCTTCTGGGATTTCTGGAAAATGGGCTGCTGTTCCTTAAAAGAACGGTGTGATGAGCTTTCATTTGACTGATGTAACCTCACCGCCAAGCCCATTAGCCTGACAAATCCAGTTAATGTGCGGAGCACAGCTGCTGTCAGCTGGGAAAATGCTGACAAGGCTGGGAGTGCATCGGATTAGGAAAGGGGAAAGAGGATTACACAGCACCGGGTTATGAACACTAACCAATCACAGCCTAGAGAATTATTTTTTACATGCTAGGTGATACAGATTCAGTTTGCAATTTTGAGAGTATTGTATACTCACAGTTAGCAAGGTGGATGGGAATGTCACCTTTTTTTAGAAGAGAAATTTCTGTAATATTATTAGCCATGATTCCATTTGTGTGTTCGTGTGTTGTCTGGCTGTTTGCACACAAATAATGACATTTTTGGGGGTTTGCTGCATTTATAAAAGTCATAATTAGCTAATAAGAATACTACTTTTTATTCTGCTTGTTTCTTTTTCATTTACATATCCCACTCACTATTTTGTATATTCTTCTATATATATTCTATATGTCTATATATCCATATATATTACATGGTCATTGTTTGCTAGAAAGCATTCAGAACTTTGAAAGTGGAGAGTGTCATAGACTACAAAAGGGATTAGTAGATTTATTTTCTTAAATGCCCAATTCTCTAATCTCAGTTGTTACATAAATAGTAATTTTTAGTAAATTTCTAAGCAATAGAAAACCTTAGTATTCCCGATAGAAATATATATATATATATATATATAGGGGAGTCCAGAGGCAGGCAAAAATGGATTCTGAAATGTGGAACTAAACCCAGTAGATACTCACCTGTTCCTGTTCCGTCACAGGTGCCAACATCTTCTTCCATCTTCTCTTCCTCAGTCTGATCTTTGGCTATCTTGATTGGCTGGGCTGGAATTACGTATTGCCAGGGTTCATTCAGTCCCAGCACCTGCAGGGGAAGCCAGAATGTGCCAAAAATTCTGGCATGCAATGCTGAGCTCCACATGCGTTAATCAGCCAGGTTAGAATGCCAGCTGCAGAAGGGACAATATTATTATTATTATCCTGTATTTATATAGCGCCAACATATTACACAGTGCTGTACAAAGCCCATAGTCCTGTCACTAGCTTACCCTCAAAGTAAGCTAATGTCTCTACCATAGTCATATGTCATTACCACAGTCTAAGATCATTTACCAAACTGCATGTTTTTGGAATGTTGGAGGTTTGTGGGAGGAAACCTGAGTACCCGAGGGAAACCTACCTGGGAACTAGGCTGCAAAGGCAGAGTGCTAACCTCTGAGCAACCCTGCCACCCAGGGAAATCCATTATGCCTTTCTGCCAAAAAGCCCAGCCTAATGCCAAAGTCGGCAATTGGATATATCTTTCATCAACAGACTTTGGGGTCATTCCTTTAAAACTTTACACCTAGTTATATTCTGTGCATTTCTTTTAGGAGAATGGTAAACAGTTATATCATGTAATGATATCTCTATTTTGTTTTTTTTTTAGAGTTTAGGCTTATTTAGGCAGGGAAGGGTGGCAATGGCATGAGGGTTCCTTTTATAATAACTGTCAAGAAATCTCCTAAAAAAATTATAAAATAATAAAATAGCAAAGAGCAAAGAACTTTTCAAAAACTGGACATAGAGTAATAATACTCATGTATTCCTGGTAAAATGATTGAATCTCCAGGGAATAGAAGCAGCTGCGTCTGGCTTCTTATCCGTTCTTCATGCAGCAAAAGTTCCCCAAATATCCCACCCGTCATTAGACACAACATTGACACCCTATGGGCTTGTTATGCTGGGAAGATAAATTTTGTCTCTATTGGTCAATACCATCAGCTCCTACAATTAATTAAATGTGTGGTGTGTTTAATGTATTCCTTTAATTTATTATATTCAATTATTTTACATCATACTCAGATCGCAGCATTCTATTACAACAATGCCTCTGATCTTCTCTTGTTCATTTGCTTAAAGCTTTCAACTTAACTTCTTTTCCCCCCAAACCTTAATGATCCCTAAGCCACCCCAGTAACCCCAAAATTGGTTAAATTGGTAGCATCACCAAAATGACAAAACCCAAAAGAACTTTGGCTTTGTAAAAGGTTCCCTGTGGAAAAAAAAGTCCTGAATCCCTTCATTGAGTACATAATTGCATAGTAAGTCAGGTTGAAAAAAGACATCAAGTCCATCTAGTTCAACCACTAGGAAAATAAACATATCTTAGATATAAAACCCTATGGACATAGTTCATTCAGAGGAAGGCAAAAAAATAACCCTGTTACAATTTGCTCCAACAGAGGGAAAAAAGTCCTTCCTGATACCATGAGGCAATTGGATGTTCCCTGGATCAACAGTCTCTGTTATCTTTACTATAAATCTTTATTACCCAGGTATGTTCGGTGCCTCTAGAAATCATCCAGCTTTTTCCTAAAGCAAACTATAGAACGAGCAAGCTACAACTACTTCCTGAGGGAGCCGATTCCACATTTTCACAGACCTTACAGTGAAGAATCCCTTCCTCATCCGGAGATTAATTTTCTTTTCCCCAGAAGTCTTACCAAACTCACCGTATGCCCCATCCCCTAACTGCCCTCTTTACCCAACCTTATTAGAATTCTCCATGTTTGAGGCCTGACCTATAGATCTGTTTGTGAAATAGTTCTACAGAATAGACATCATCGTTCACTTAAATCATCATCAACAATCATGATTGTGAATATTGATGTGTACTGCCATTTCATTTCTATAGTTGTCTGTTGCCGGTGAATGTGGAGTTCACATAATCAGTATCTTCATGGCTATTCATGCATTAAAGCAGCACCTTGTTCATCATAGAGATGAATGGCAGCCCATAGACTGACCCTGATGACAATCAAAATCATATTTGTGTTGTGTTCTAGCGATTCATTCCTTTTCTGTAATGTTGCCCCAATTTATGTGTTTAATTAGCTCCCAATAATCCCTTTGTATCCATTGCAGAGAATTGTGTGTCTTTAATGTCTGTGGCTACAATTCATGCTCTATGCAGATTGTCATCATTTGTAGTCACCCCATTGTGCTACAGAGAGCTGAGACTACAAGTGTCACCACACCCACTATTCATAATACACAATGCAAAGAATCATGGGATATGTTTTCCTATAGGCAGGAGGCCGACATTCCAGCCACTCTGCTGCCCTCTAGTGTTCGGGAAGAAATGTGGAAAATCACCAGGTGCCTCCACACAGATTGCATAAAAAAGTAAAAACACTGAAAAATAATATAAAACTATAATATATTATATAAAAAATTATAATATATATATATATATATATATATATATATATATATATATATATACATATACATGTTCTTTATTAGTTTTTAATGAGATTGAGACTTTAGGTTCCTCTGCAGGGGGTGGCAACAAAACTGTATGACTGAAGATCGCTTTATTTTGATAAAACTGATCATTTTTAATATTTACATGAATTCTTTTTTTTATATGCAAACATTTATTACTTATCACACCAATACCATTATATATGTTTTAAAGAGACTGTCTCTTTCTCTAATGGCATTTGAATTGAGTCTTATAGAGCACAATTCAAAGGACAGAGCAATCACTACTTTGACCTATTCAGCTTGGTGTGCCATTTAATCTTGAACTATAGAGCTCTGTATACAAACACAGCAATACAGATTAGCCTGGTGTATATATTAAACCAATCAAGAGGGCCACCTGCTGGCTATATATAAAACATTTAAAAAAAATCCTTTTTTACTTTTTTGTGGATGGAAATACAGACACAGGTGAGGAACCTAAAGAATTCTTAGCTGTTGTTTTTCCGCTGGTTAGCTGACACTGGTATGGGGATATTTGCAAGCACCTCCCTGCTTTTCCTCACAGAAGACTATGATGCATAAGGGTGATCTAAAAACGCCAGCATGTCTGACCTCTCTCCAGTCTATGGGCACCTTAGATGCCATACTTTCCTAATAGCCCTTCATTTGTTGTTCTTTCTAACTCTTGAATGCATAAAGCCCCCTAGGGATCCCTGTGATATGAAAATGAAATATAAATGGGAAATTCTTGAACTTTCATGACAAAGAGAAAACAAAATGACAAAAACAATATGTTGCATTTTTACTGATTATACGTAAACCTCCCTAACAGCCAATTTCCCTTCTCAGAATAACCATGACAAATGGATCTTTTTGTTTTGTGTCACTCGCAGACATCTCAATAAAGTTTCTTTAAAGAAATGCTCCCTGCAGATTTCTTTGATATAGTTGCTGACTGCAAGACTGATGTGGCTTGAAAAGGTTTCATCTTGATTCAGCTCTCATAACAAACATCTGCAGTTGTGAAAAGCTTGTAAAACGTCTCTGCGACTGCTGCTCATAACTAATATTTATTGTCGGAAGAAGCTTAAAATGCAACTCTGGGGAAAAATCGAAAATAAAAAATATGTTGCTGTCTGTTAATAGCTTTACCACAGTGATTTTTGGTTTGGTGTAGTCTCCCAGCAACATAGTTTTAATATCTGTTGATCCTGTCGGTAGATGTTAGTTCGACCAGTTTTGTAATAGGGTGACATTGCTGTTTGTTGTACAGTGAAATCACTGCAACACTGCTACCTAGTGGACATAGTGTACAATGTGATTTTAAATAGACTTTAAGTGTCAAAATAAAGCCTGACACCAGCTAAGTAGTTATAGAAATATGTTCTTTTTCTTTTGGAAACAAAAGGTTTGAACCTTTCACTGCCATTGATGTACTACTTATGTCATAGCTTTGAATAGATTAAATCAACAAATGGTTGCATCATTTGCATTCCGAGTTCCTTTTAGTAAACGTGATCTGGGTGGCTGTAGAGCTGCCTGATCATTTTTACATCACCCCCTCTTCCTCTTCCACACTTTCCCACCACTGGTTCATGGCCTTACACCCTCCATCATCCAACTGTTCTTGTGGTGCCATATTTGTGTGTGCTGGAACTGACAATTCTATGGAGAGATAAGGTGCCATGTTTTTTTTCCAGGACTTTAGTTTTATATAGTCTTGCTTATTAGCCTTTTGAATGGGCTAAAAAAATTCATGCTCACCATAGATTTCAATGGGGTTTACTGCAAAGTTTGCAAACCTTACGTGGCAGTCTTAAACTGTAAACCCAACCTGGGCAGATAACTTTTCATTTGTAAAGCCTAAAATGTTTTTCTGCCTGGGGTTCAGCTTTAACCTGTATTGTAAAACACTACCTACGTATCTGTACAGTGCTGTTTATACAGACATAGGTACAACAGCCATTTTCATACATTACATTGCAATTACTAATTCTGCCACTAAGTGGTAGCGTTATATGTAATGCTTCTTTAGATGTATTTATAGTGGAACTATATGGTTAAAATGTGTTATGGTTACAAGTAAAACAAAAGAAGTTCCTCCAGGTGTCCAACATAATTTTGGCAGTCAGAGTCACATCTGCAGCAGCTTTCCAATGTGCAGTCCATCTCTTGTTCACCCTTTCAGCAGCACTTGACCTCTCTGGATTCTTCAACTGAAGTCACAACCCTCTCTAGGTACAACGGTTACTTTCCCATGACCCTTTCTGGCTGAAGATTCAGCTGCAGTTATTTAATTATAGCGAATCACATGAATCTCACAGCTTTCCACGCAGCATTAAGCACAATGTTAATTTTTCATTGTCCACCCTTGCACCTCGTTCTCCTCACCTCATAAATGTTATGATTGTTTTTGCTGTCTATAAAAGCCTCATAATGCATTCATCAAATTCTCATTGGTTGTGGAATCTCTTGGTATTTCTCACACTTTTTTGGAATTATTGGGCAGGTAATTGGCTTCCATGAAGCTCTGACAGTTAGAGGTCTCCGCTGTGATCTTGGCTTGGAGTTTCTACAAATTCGATCTCAACAGAAATCTAAAACATTGGCAATTCAAAATAGTCTCAGAAATACACAAGCAACGCATTCACTGTGGTAGATTCTGAATTGTGTCCCCAAACACAGCAACGCTTATGTATTGTAATGCGCCATGGTGCACAAAGGAGGCATGCACCTTTTCTGATGTGTCGCCGGCCAATTATAGTGAATGCCTTGTAAAAATAATTCAGGTAAAATGCACAAAAGCAAAATATTCAGCGTAACGTAAGTGGTCAGTGGTTTTGTCTTGCATCTCTGGGTTTATAAAGATTAATAGTTTGTAGGATTTTTTGTGGTCTCTGAATGCCTTTTGTGACACTGAAACTGGAAGTTGTTCTTCTTTAAAGAGTAATAGGAAATAGTAACTGCTGCTTCCTCACCATTTTTTGTATGTGGGTCGGTTGTTTGATCTGGCATAGTGGACTTCTAAATGACATTGGATGTTTGAGTTGATCCCAGATGACCATTTCCATTGTAAAATCTGTACAGAGTTTGGGTTTACTTTAACCATAAAGTTGGTGGCACAGAAAGAGAGTGAAATACCTCAAAGTCCATAGCCCTCTTTAACATTCACAGTGGTAAAGCAAGCCCTTCCCCCAAAAGTGCCCACTTACCGCTTTTGGTGGTAGTTGCCACTTTTTGGCATATCTAACGAGTAGAAAAAAAAAAACAATGGCCGGTCAGACACAACAGCACACACAACATGTCCTCTAAATTTTTATTGGATGTGGCACTACGGATACATTCCATCTAAGACAACAAATATGAGCTGCGCAATTCAATTTAAATCAAATTCAAGCTCCTGTGCTTTGCCTTCAAACCCCTCCACAGCTCTTGCCCCACTTACCTTTCTGACCTGATACCTGAAAAATACCCCCCTAGCCTCTCTTTTTGCTCCTCCCATGACCTACTAATGACTTCCTCACTCATAACCTCATCACATGCACGGCTCCAAGACATTTCTAGAGCTGCCCCGACTCTCTGGAATGGTCGTCCTCATCCTATTCGGCTTGCTCCTAATTTCTGCTCATTTAAAAGAGCGCTCAAAACCCATTTTTTCAAACTCGCCTACCCGTCTTCTTTTGCCTCCTAAACCCCCACCTCCTAGATTGTAAGCTCTTCGGGGTGGGGTCCTTACCTCTGCCTGTGTCACTGCCTGTATTCCTCTCTCATTTGCAACCCCTATTTAATGTACAGCGCTGCGCAATATGTTGCCGCTATATAAATCCTGTTCATTAATAATAATTCAGCAAATTGTAGCAGCTGGATAGAGATCAGACAGGTAGAAATACTTATTGCAGGAGGGGCATTGCGCATTATCTGATCACATGATCCCTATGCCGCCTCTTCTGCTATCAGTCAGCCAAAACTGTTCTTCCTTCTTTCTTCAGCTGGCCAACCAATCTTGTTGTCACCCCCTGACAACAAGTCACAGCTTTAAAACTTTAGTAGCACCCTGTTGGGACACATCACTAGGATCATAGAGATCCCGCCATGTCTACATAACAGAGTAATAGGAATCTTCTATGGATTCCATTTCAGTGTTCATTAAGTTGTTATTAGTCTTGCAGCCCTGGGCTATAAAGCTCACTATCTGCATTAAGTTTGAATGTTTTCCTATATAAGTGGACTGTCCAGATGCCTTTTGTCTCCTATGAAAAATGAAATGCTGTTCAGCTGGTGTTGGGATCCAGACAATCCCGTCAGACAGGACAGTCACTGACCTGTCCCAAACTGCTAATTGGGCAAAACTCCAATGATCACCCTTTAAACCCTACCAGTCTGTCAGCAAGTTCCTAGTGTTAGACTGACAGGTTTATAGCTGCCCCAAGTCCGAGAGCTGCTTTGCTAGTTCTCATTATTGGTTGTACCATCTGCATGTGTGTGACCGTGCCAGGGGCATGAGATTGTAAGGTCTTTCGAGGCTTGGGCGGTTTTATACAGAAATGGGGCCCTGGGCCAATAAGAAGTAAGAATTGCAAGTGCACAGCATTCCAACTCCCTCCACCTTCACCATTCTGTCAGCTGGAGCCCTGGGAATTTGCCCAGTTTGCCCCAAAATCAGCCCTGTTCCAGGGAGTGGCAGAGTTGGCATACCTCTCCCCCTTATCAGTGCCATGCTAATATATGAAACAAATACCCCGAAATCCTCTCCTGTGCAGCCAATCATCTCCTGACCCTGCGGTTGGCTTGTTTGTCATCTCCTTCTTGTGATCTATTTCACATCCATCCGGTAATGACAGAAATCTGCCGTCCTGGCCGCCCTCCTCGCATCCAATTTTATTTATCTTGGCTGGCGAAGTCTTTTGTTTCCGAAGCCGGTTATTACGGATCTGTGGTGTCAGCGCTGGGGCCGGTGCACAAAGCTTTTATGTTCTGCCCCAGTGTACACAATGGCGGCCCCTTCACCTGAGAGAGGGAAACATCTGTTACTGCTGATAGGAGCCCTATGATGAATCTGTGTGTGAAAACACTGAATACGGCTCAGGAAACATTTCATGAATAGATTTTCAATCGGAGATTGAGCACGATTTTCACTGTGCTAGTTTTAGGTTTAATATTATTGTTAAACAGTGTTTATATAGCGCCAACATATTACACAGCGCTGTACATTAGATAGGACCTGGTAACTATCTGGGCATTCATTTTGCTTTCTCTATGGCTTTCCCAACCAGTGAATAAATGAGTGGAGTTATTTAGGAACAGTAAGTGTGATTCACAGAATAGGTGAAAACAAGAAAAACTAATGCAGATACCAATGCAGGCCTGGCAAGCTGCAATTTTTAATTATTTATGAATGTGAACTACGCTTTAAATTCCGGTCATGTGTCTTTGCCTAGGCTCACGATGATATCATTTTGCTGCATGCAGGAGAAAGCTTATCCTCAGTCTCTTTCCCTCCAGTGGCCAGACAGCAGCATTGCAAATTTGTAGCTCTCAAAGTGATATCAGAGGCTGATCTACAGTATAACAGATTTATAAAAACAGCTAAGAATTGCACAGACATCAAGATTTTTGTGATTGTGTTCCTTGCTGGGAGCTGGAATCTCATGCCAGGAAATGGGGGACTTGATGCTCCTTTTGGAAAGAAAAGTGAATGACAGTATCGTTAGTAAGAAAGGCAGTGGTTTTTGTGAGTTGCAATCCATAGCTGAAAATACAAATTACTTAGACCTGTGTTTAAAAAAATTCACCCATCAATTCAGCCGTATTTTCAGCCCTTGGAATCCCTACCCATTGCTTGTTTCAAAGTGTATTAAAGCAATGACTCATTCTGCCCCTAGTGGTCAGTGAGCAAAACAGCTCAGCGATCACAAATTGAATTGCTATACTTCTATTGAATAAATGGCCGAATCTCATAGTTACATGGTAAGTCAGCTTGAAAAAAGGCATAAGTCCATCAAGTTCAACCACTAGAGAAATAAACATATCTCAGATATAAAACCCTATGGACACAGTAGGTCCAGAGGAAGGCAAAAAAAACCCTGGTAAATTTGCTTCAACAAGGGAAAAAAAATCCTTCCTGATTCAATGAGGCAATTGGATGTTCCCTGAATCAACAGTCTCTGTAATTGTTACATTAAAACTTAATTACCCAGTATCAGTATTATCACGAAGATTAAACTTATTTTCCTCTAGACTCGAAGAGTGCCCTCTTGTTCTTTGTAATGAATAATGGGGAAGAGCGTTCTCTATATGGACCATTTATATATTCATACAGAATAATCATATCCCCTCTACGTCTCTTCTCAAAGGAGAATCTGTGAATCTTGAATAATCATAATGAATACAGCCTTCGGTGTTTGCGCACCTAACACAAAATATATATCTACTGCTTTAAGAATTCATAGAACAGTTTGCTGGTTTACAATGAGGATTACATTTTATAGAGTAATAGGAGTATTTCACATTCAGGGTAAAATCGTATACATAAAATACAAGATCATCAGCCAGATGTCATAAATATGATTATTTCATCGTGCTGGGCCCTGCAAGGCACTGGGCCTTGACACTCTGCATATTCTACAGCCGTGACCGTTGGCTGCACCGGGTGAGGACTGATGTGTGGGAAGAAGAGAATGTTTTTGTGTTCAGAGATAAATGCTTGCTAAAACAAACAAAAACATCATCTCTGCATAAAAAGGATTTTGTGTTTTCCAGGTAACAGAGACTCTTTAAATCAGAGTTTCAAGAGAAACTTTTTGGTTTTATTGGTTTAATTTTTTTCAAGAGTTTACAAATGGACATTTGTTACAGAGTATATTCACGATCCTTATACATGCACATCCTTTTTGCCTCTCAATAGCAAGGGAATAAAGCAGAGAAATCACCTTCAATCCAGAACTGTCCACTGCAGTACTTTTTTTAGCCATTAGATGTCACTGTCTGGTACCATTTAACTTGTTTAAACCTGCCCTAGCCAGTGAATAGGAGAACCGCACAGGGTATAGCTAATTTCTCTCTCTGCTGTTTCGTCCTATCACTGATTTCTTGTCCTATCAGCAAGCTGTTAGTAAGCATAGCAAATGATTGGCTCCTTTATTGCTTCCTCCTCTCGCACTCTAGCCCTGTTGTGCAGGCAACTGCAGAATTACATGGTGTCATCTGAGCTTTATTCTTTTCTATGCAATGCAGACAGACCAAGGCTGCTGTACTCCCATGAGCCTTATGCAAGCAAAGAGGGTGAAAATATTGAAGCATTTTGATGAGTGGATATCAGTTGGTATTTTATGAGAGTCCGTATTTGCATCCAGGCCACACTAGACAACACCTACATGTGATGCTGAACCTCCACGATTGAAGTCTGGCTAGGAAGGAAAGGACTGGACGATGTCTAGCCACTAAATGAGGCGGGCCATATCTGACTTGCTGCAGATTCTAATTCACAATCAAGCGAGTCCAGGGGAGGAGCCGTATAACTTTACAAGACTGAAAGAAAGGCTGGAGGGCAGATTTAATTCTGTGCCCCCCCCCCCCCCATCCTCCGCCTTATATCCTGCAGATGCCCATTGCAATCAGTTAACCCCTCCGTTCCTTTTCATTTTGCATGGAACTCAAATTTGCAGCAAGTCATTCCAAGATCTGCTGATTTGCAAATTTTCAAGTAAACAAACTAAACGTCCAAATGTGACGGGGGGGGGGGGGGACCAGTATTTACCCCGCCATTGTCAGACAATATTCACTAATTGCCATTCAGATGTGTAAGGAGCACCGGGCGGGGTTGTGATCAGCGGCCCTGTGTTCTGCTGTTGGAGCTCATTATATGGAAAGGTCACATCCAATACATAAATGACTACAAATCTCAATTAATTACATTTTTTAATGATAAACTTTTGTAGAGTCAGCAATTTATTTACAATTTACCTTTATAATAAAAAAAGATAATTTGTTACATAATTGGGTTTTAAATAGGAACTCTGACCGACCAGCAGAATCTGTAATATGATTGGTTGATGGGTTCCAGGAAACGCCGCAGCAGTCTGGAGGTCCACTGGTTGTATTTTAACCTCTTCATGGCCAGAGGTCAACAATGCCCAGAGCAAATTTTGTAAGTGGTGATTTGGGTGCTGGAAACAATCTCCATTCACCAATATTGCAGCCTATGGGAGTCATAATTTCTGCAGAAAGCATGCTGATAAATAAATTATCCCCCCAGTCAATTCCTCCGAAATTCACTGGTGGGGAATTCAGTGCTTTTCAGCTCTCCTATTAAACTCATTCTGCCACCTAGTGGGCAATCGTCACAAGTGCACAGCTATCACAATAGGAAATGAATAGGAAAGAAACACATTTTATGAGCAAATTGAAAGGAGAATCATTTATAATTAGAGCCCTACGTGCCCCATGCTAAAAAAATGTTAATAAATATCCCTGACAGCCACTAGTCAACACTTCAGCTGCTGGCACTTAATCCCAAGTGTTACCAAGAGCTCTAGTCCATACTGGTGGTCCGGAACCAATCAGAATTCCAAACCTATCATTAGTATAACACCTATGATATACAGTAATGATCTCCTGCAGGCTGGTGATTTATTTATTGAACATTGTCACCTATAGGCTGTAGTGGAACCTGCAGGAACATCTATTCAATACTGTAATTGGCAGATACAATTATGGAATAAAAAATGCCTAAAATTAAAAAAAAACAGGGTAGAGTTTGTGTTCTGTTTTTAAGCCTCTATTCCAGATAAAAGCTTTATATAGGCTCTAAAAATATTGTCCTTGTTAAATTTCAGTAGTGGGGGGTGCTGGATTATTCAGAGTGATGTAATCCGCACCAGTTTTTGCCAGTGCAGGGTGCTGTGATCAGAAGCCAGCACATTCTGCACTGTCTTTTCTTAGTCTTTTGAATTAATAGACTCTGGGCATCTTTTAACCCAGAGGACTGAGGACATCTTGTGGCTGAGAAATAGTACTGCATGAGACAGCTTCAGACTGAACCTAAATATTGCAGCTTAAACCCCTTTTTTGTGTTTGAATATAAAGGCATCAACGACCTCCAGCCACAATCTTTGTATAGCTAAAGAGTTTTCTCCATTAAAGCTGTCTAAGTGTTCCATTTTTCATTCAATATCCATTTGATTTGTGCAGCAGACAGAAACTTCTCATTATTCAAATTCATGTTAATTAGCAGTAATTTGCATGTCAACTGTCTATAGTGGGAGGATGTGATTGATGTAATGTGACAGAGCTTTGAATTGTTATAACGCTTTATAATTTTATGAATTGACTCTACATGTTCAGCCCGACCTTTTTATTGGTATTTAGAACATTTTTTTTACTTTTTATACATGGCAACATGAGAATAAAAGAGCTGTTTTCTCCTCCATTATGGATATAAAACATTTCTACAGAAGCCACATGGGAAGGGTGAAGCCTCTGTTAAGATTTCAGTTGCTATCTGTGTCTCACTGGAGATGTCACTCTGGGGTAAGTTTTTTTCCCCTTTAAGTGACACATAGGCAGGGGTGTAGTGGGGCA
Organism: Pyxicephalus adspersus; assembly: GCF_032062135.1. Taxonomy (NCBI): domain Eukaryota; kingdom Metazoa; phylum Chordata; class Amphibia; order Anura; family Pyxicephalidae; genus Pyxicephalus; species Pyxicephalus adspersus. Next base: position 137,862,103 of record NC_092862.1, read on the forward strand.
GGCAAATTTACATAACAATGATGCACATGCACGTTCGCCATGGATAGTACCGTGCCCCCCTTCTTGTCATCCTAAAACGTTGCTCTAAGGCAGTTCATTGTTGTCACATGTGTAAACTTTGACTCTGACCAATGAGATATTTACAAAGAGCTTAAAATCCAGGCCCTGACAACTAATGAAGTGACAGAGAATCTGGTAAAGGTAAATTTAGGTAAATAGGGGGAGTTGGGTATTGCTCTGACTATCTGCTGGTCATTACTGAGAATTGCAGCTTAGTACTTTGCTGTGTACACCTGACCTTCATTAACCACCTTTACCGGGAACTCTAAACTTCTAAATAATGCCTAATCAACCACTTTGATTGGTTATGGCCTTGAAAGCCATCTGTCTGTTTGACTATTCATGCCATGGATTATTTCTCTGTATTGTTTAGACTTTTTTTTGGATTTAGTCTGTCTGTGCTTATCCAGATTGGCTTGTCTGCCATCATTTGGCATTACTCCATTTACATGATCAGTCTTCAGTCTGCTGATTTTGCTACTGATTTCCATGTTCTTTGACCATGGGACGTACAATGGTTTTGCATCTGTCCTGCCAGTTGTTGCTGATATTGGATAACATTATAGTTAACCTGTCCTGTATGGGCAGTCATTCACTCCAGAAAGCTGCAAGGGAGGATGGGATGTGCTGGGTATCCTATCTTACTATGCTGAGCTGCACATGCTCACCATATTTCTTTCTTTAATAAATTGTCCCTTTCTGAACAAAAAGCCCTGCCTGTTCATGCATATTAAAAGTGGAACCTAACTAAGGCCTTATCTTTTAAGGGTTCGGGCATCAAGCTGGAGGTCATAACCCTGGCTCTTAACCCCAACCAACAACTCTGCTCAAGAAGCATGAGCGCCATTAAATGGAGCGAAGTGTGTGAAGAAAGTCAGGGGGTGTTCATCCACTGGAGATCAATACAACTAAAATGGTTCCCCTTCGGGTTGCTATTGTTGCATCCAACTTCCCACCAACTTATTAAAACATGAAGACGTCTTTTTGATTTTTGCTTTTTTTTCAAACACCGTCATCTGATTATCCTTCATGAGAATTCCTATATAAAAATCTTTGTTGGTTAACGTCACACTTATCAGCTTGAAGAGGCTGATTCGTGTCTCTTGTAGATGAAATGTTAATGTACAGTCGGCGCTTCACACCACACAGGCATTATTCTGCTTCTTATTTATTGTGATTTTTATATTAACTTGCAGATTTTTTGTTCTTCTTTTATGTCTTTATTGCCATAAGGTGAATTTCTTCTCTGATGTGCTTCATAATGGCCTCATAATATGCCGGCATAAAATGGCTTGTTTTTGTAACAGATGAAAATTACTCTTGTCGGAAAAATGATGCAAAGCTATAGGAATCATCTAGGTTTTTTTTTCATTTTTAATACTGCTGTGGTCTTTTCTAGGAGTAACTATAGATATCAGGTGATGGTTGTCTGACATGGTTGTTTTTTGGGTGAGATCCTTGATATAGATGGGGGTTGGAGATGTTGCCACGTACTGCCAGGGAAATAATCCATAGGGTTGGGTGAAAGATTTGGTCCCATGACTATTGTTTCAGCCTCTTACGTTCATTCCCATACTCTTTTCTATTCACCTAATTTAATAAACAGCTGTCACTGGTCAGCAATATTTAAAGAGGCATTCCCCCAAAATAGGTAAGTCAATAGAAGGAGCGCCTTTACCTTTTCCACCGCCAGCGCTACCAGAACTCCAATCCATTTTGTAGAAATCCCCCTTCAAATTCTGCAGGTAAACCAACCACAGCATTTCTTTATGTGCAGCTGATCCTCTGAAACCTACAGTTCTACATTATAAGTGAGGATGCCAAAGGTCCCCCCACAATGTGGAGAATGTGAGGATTGCCAGGGGGAGTAATAAGTAAGGACAGTAAATATTCCTAATACTTATCCCCTAAGTACAATCAAACAATCGCCCTTGCGTTGTTTCTTTTACCTTTAAATGGTCAATTCTGGGAGTCATTTTGGGCACTTTGGATCAATCAATCGACTGAGCTATCTGGCATCACTTTTCTAAACCATGGTTTCAAAGTCATAAAGGGCCCCTAACCACACGCACACTTTGCAGCTATAACATCTTCCAGTCTTTTGGAAAGAAGTTCCCCAACATTTTGGAGGGTGCCTGTGGAAATCTGTGCCAGTTAACCAAAATAGCATTTGTGAGGTCAAATACTGGATGGGACCTGGTTCATATTTGGTGATCCAGTTCATCCCATAGGTGCTGAGCAGGATTCAGGTCGGGGTTTTGTGCACATCACACCAGACTGGTCAAACCAGGGCTTTATGGAGCTGATTGTTGCAGGAAAAGGGTCTTCCCAAAAATGTTAAAAGGTCTGGAAGCGCACGATTGTCCAAGATACCTATCAGGCCCGATTAATCAAAGCCGTCCAAGACTAAGGAAGGCAGGAGATGGCTGCAGCCTTTTAGAAAGAAAAGCAGATGTAGGCATTGCTCGTTAATAAAGCGCTCCAAGACCAGGGAATATAGACTATCATAGGTGAACCTGGGTGATTCAGCAAACCTAGAATGGATCTAGCCCAAAATTGAAATCATTTGCCAACTAATAGCAAATGATTTTCCAATCCAATCCGAGTTTGTTGGATTACCCAGGTTCACCAATGATAGTCTATCTTCTCCAGTCTTGGGGAGCTATAATGAATTTGTGTCTATAAAAACCAATTTGGTTGCTTCTATTTACCACGTGCTGGAAAAAGAACAAATTTCAATTAGTCATTCTTAAATGATCCACCTCCAATCCAATTCTCCTTGGCATGATCTTTGAATACATAGTATGGCCCATGTTGCATATTGAAGGAGTTAATTGCCCGACTTTCCTACCGTCTAATTTCTGCTAGAACGTTTCCTAATATCTAATGATCTCTAACCGGGAGTTTCTAAACCATTTAGATGAGAATCTTATCATTTACGAGCTGTATTAAATAGTGCTAATTAAATACATTGGCATTTGGGAAAGCTGTCATCTTCGTTCATGTCCAATTCCTGGGGTGGCAGGTGCCACGCTAAGACCCGAGGTGGAGAAAAAATCGAGATGTTAGTCTCAGGGCTGGCTGATCTCAATTTAGGAAGAGATGATTAGATGTAAGAGACAGCTTGGTCTTCTTGCACTGTCTTCCCCTTACACCGTATTTTTGCAGAAATGTCACAACCTGTTCTTTTTCCCTTTCACCCAGAAGGCAATTACAGTTTTTGTGCCGTGCAGCTATTAACATACTGTGCACGGAAGGGACATAACAAATCTTGCTAAACTTTGCAGAGCAGAAAATAAACTTGGCATATGTTATTCCAAGAGAAATAAGAAACAGGATTTATGGTCATCAGGACTGCTCATGGTAATACAGAAAGTTAATGTTCAAATTCACCTTTATAAAAGTTTGTGGACGACACTGTAAGCTGTGCACACTTTATTGTTATATTTACCATTCTGCCCCTTTTTTTCAAGTTTCATTATATTTTCTTCCATTTGCTCTGTAATGTTAGCACACTGAGATTTATTTTGTAATTACCATTGAATCTGATTGGGGGTCAAATGCTAAATCTGTCAATCCAATCATATTCAGGGTCAAAGGTGTATTGCAAACAAAGAACAATGTTTCCAAACTGATTATTACCTGCCCTATGGGTTCTGTTTAAAAAACAGGGAATCTGACATTCCCTGGTGGGAATCAATTACTGCCATTGAAACACATGGAAAATTCCAAGAAGGGAATGTTTGAGGGAATGTCTGATTACCTGTTTTATAAATTGAGTCCTATGTGATTACTTTAATTATTTACATTTTAGAATTTCCTAATCATTTTGGTCCCTTCTATCTCGGAATCATTGCTAATTTTAATTTAGACTGAATGGTTGATTCATTACATTCTTATTTAGTCAGTTAGGTTGAAAAAGGCACAAGTCCATCAAGTTCAATCACTAGGGAAATCAACGTATCCCAGATAAAAACCCTATGGGCATAGTTGATCCAGATGAAAAACCCCTGGTACAATATACTCCAACAGGCGAAAAAAATCCTTCCTGATGCTATGAGGCAATCGGATGTTCCCTGGATCAGCAGTCTAGCTACCTTCCAGACTTCATCCACAGTACCAGGGCTGAGGGAGGTTAGGGTTTATTTACAGGTGGAACGGGGGGATATGGTTCGGGTGGCCCAGTGAGCAGAGACATCATGTCTGATTTTGTCAATTTTATTTCTAAAGTAGGTGGCAATGTCTTGGGCAGAGACGGTTGTTGTGGGGGGAGCAGGTGTGGGATTTAGAAGGGAGTCAATTTGTTGAGAACAGGTTGCATGGGTTGGAAGCTTGGGAGGAAAAGACAAGCTCCCAAAGCTCCAAGCTCCAAAGCTGTCCAACCCTGACTTGTCTCCCTCAGTCCTGGACAAGGTCTTATGCTGCCTGGCAGCCAACAGTCAATTTAAAAAAGCTTACCCTGATCTCCATAGTTGCAGACACAGATTACAGCAGTGGGGTCTCAGCGCTGGTTCACCAATGCTCTTGAGCTGCAATACACTGTAGCATACCTTAACACAGGGTATGTGTGTTGTGGTTTACTGTGCTGGAAACATACAGTATGCACTAAATTTATGTGCACCAATAAAATCTGCAGTTACAATCATGTTTAAAGCAGAGCAACACAAGGTAATTCACAAACGTGTGGATTGTACTCCACATGCAGCTTCCTGACTGGAGTATGGGTCGTCTAAATGTAATGTAGCCTAAAAGTTTCTAGAATCTGGTGCTTCCATACATTAGAACATTTACACAGACAATAGGAGGGCTAAAGCTGTGATTTTTTTGAGGATGAATTACTTCACAGTGTCTGCAGCCACAGAGGTTGTTGTGGGCAAATTTTAAAGTGCTTCTACTGCTGGTTAAGGACATGTACATACTTTCATGTTTAGAGTCTTTGCATAAATGCCCTTTGAATAAAAATAAAATGCTTGCTATTAACCGTTTATATCAGATTCATTTTTTAATATAACTTTGAGCTGTTACTAAACACTTACTGTCAGCAGTAACATGGGAATGAACAAATGAATAAATATTTCTTATTTCTCTTTGAAGAATATGGTGGAATGGGCTTGGACTTTTCCTACAGTATTGCTATTGCCGAAGAACTTGGAAATATTAATTGTGGAGGGATACCCATGGCCATAGGAGTTCAGTCTGACATGGCTACCCCAGCACTGGCAAGGTAAAGACAAGTTTGTGATTAATTCTAATCCAGAAGTCACGTGACATTGCAGCTTGGTTATCTATATTACAATATGTATGAATATGTTAAAGCTGAATTATCGTCAATCCACTAATTCTGTACAGCCAGTCCTTTGATCCAACAGTGTTGTGAGCACTGTTGATTATATGTTTCATTTTCAGTGAAAAATGTTATAGTTGGCCTTTTGATCCAATTGCATTGTGGAATCTGAATTCCATTGACATGTCCAAAATGTCTAAACCAAGATCTGGGCTCTGTAGAGCTGCCTGATCACTTTCACCTAGATTAGCATGCACAAATTTCCAGACAAAGCCCCCCTCCCCCCACAATAATGTCACTTTTTCACTTTTTTGTTCTCATTCTAATGTCCCTACTGCAGTCATAGTCCAATATCCCTATATTTTAGCCCCCTATTTTACATAGCATACATAACCCCCTATTTTACAGACAAATAGTTAACCTACCAGTTTGTTTATGAAATGTGGGAGGAAAGAGGAGTGCCAGCATGCAACCCACATAAACACAGGGAGAAGGATTGAGGCAGGTGGGCAATTGTCCACCTATATTTTATATTAGACTCATGAAACATAATGGAGACACTTCACCATTTAGATAATAATCACAGAATGTTCTACAAATAGTGGCACATTGGGGAGATTTTATAGGAATTATTTAGCTAGTTTTTATTCAGACCTGTGGCCTAGCAAAGCAAAGTCTTCAGTTTCTTCTGACTTTCTTTGAGACTCTGATGTGTCACGAAACCCAATACCAGGAGCCACAAAGAAAGCTGACATTGGAAGATGGGAATCTATACCTATCAGTAAAGGGTCACTTGGTTGTATTTGCCCCCCCTGAGTTTTGTGAACCAGACAAACAAAACCTCTGCATTTAAGGGAAAGTAAATTATTGGTTCTTTAAATAATTGAAGCCGTTGTTTTGGCTGGTCATCCGTCAGATCGCCGTTGGGCTTTCAGTAAAACAAATCACGACTATGAGTTGGGATTGGTGCCAGGCTCTTGGCCTCTGAAAGTGCCCATCTTTCTAACAATAATTGCCAAAAAGCTTGCCCACAGGAGACGGCTTAAACAGCCGATTGACTAATCTTTTAGCCAAAGTGATTACTTTGTTTCATTAAAGGGATTGCTCGCCCTCTCTGTTGTTGGGGCTATTTAGTGAATTTACAATCCGGCTTATATGGATGTTTTTCTGCGGAGGGCCAAGTCACTGATTGTTCGACCCTACCACGTTGCATTAAAATTTCAGAACTACAGGATGAGAAATATTTTGTTTCTTATTTTGTTTTCAACTTTGTTGCTGAGGTAATAGAAATGTAAAAAAGCAGGCCCTCAAAAAAGTGCTAGGGCATCATGAAGAATTTTCTGATTCCACACAGAATTGTTGGATTGCTGCATTCCTTGGCACACTTTTCCATCCATTGACCCCATGTCAGTACTGTGTTCTGTAGCGATGTACAGGCAGTGGAAGGGGCTGTTTCTGTGAAGATTTGAGTAACGGTGGCCAGGCAGATACATACAAACAAGCCTTTCTCAACCAGGATTCCATAAAAACACTAAGGGTCCACTAGAGCATTGTTCCTTGACCTTTTTAACATGGAGGAACCCTCAAAATATCTTCCAGGTTTCAGGGAACCTCTGCTATAATAACTTTTATCTACAACTCACATTACATTAGTGTGGTGGTCAGTGGGAAGAATTCCTCTTACATTACTGGCCAGTTGGAAGAATACCACCCTTACAGATAGCCAAAAAGATCATTGGTGTCACTTAAACTGACCTGAGAGGCACAAACTGCTCATTGCCCAAGGAACCCCTAGTAACCTCTGTAGGAACCCTAGGATTCCACGGAACACTGGTAAAGAAACCCTACCCTAGAGGTTGCTAGGTGTTCTTGAGTAATTACCAATTTCTGCCTCTTTAATAGGTAATCACTGATCTTTTTTGTAAGGGGGGTATTTTTCCAAATGACAACTAATTTAAGGATCCATCTTCTCTTTCAGTGTAAAGAAGCCATTTTCCCCTCTGACCACCACTGTAAGTGGGTCCTTTTCCTATTGACCACCAATGTAATGTTGTATTTTTCCAATTTCCCATCATGTATGGGGGTCCCTCTCTCTCAATTTAAAGGGGCACTTCTCCCGCTTACTAATACTTTTTTAGGTTTTTTTTTTCCTGATGACCATCATCAAATGGGGGCTTCTCCTATTGACCATGAATATAAGGGGGTCAAATTCCCACCAAACACCCATAGAAGAGGGCACCTATACACTATTCAATGTGATGGAACAATACACTTGTCTGTGTTCCTTATTCTGTCCATTATTAGAAATTGTTTTATTTCATAATCATCACTGAAAAAACAGTTATGTATATCTGACTTCTGTCTATGCTAATGTTCCATTAGCGATAGGCATTTATATGGAATCAGAGAAAGAAAAGGAGAGAGGTTTGTGGCTCACGCTTTGGTTTCAAAAATAATTTGTGTATTAGGTACAAATAATGAAAATACATATATACAATTCAATGACCATTCCTGTTAAGTAGTTCACAGGATATAGTTTAGTTTGGTGCTATACAGATAGGCTTCTAGCAATACAACAAATTCAAGCAGTAAAAAAAGAATATGTAAAAACCCGGTTACAAGCTGTAAAAGATCCGACGCGTTTCGCCACAGATCGGCTTCTTTAGGGATATGGTAATATACAAGCTTTGCCGTTTGTATTATTGGTGAAAGCAGATCAAGACATAAGGGTGCAAGGATGAGGTTAGTGATATGTAGAAAGATTTGTTTGTAGTGGTAACTGTATCCTCAGTTAAAGACACGTATGGGAGCGTGTATACAATTATAGAATCAATGTGGTAAAAGGTAGATTTGATCCCAGGAGAGATAAGTAATATCATACAATTCTGCTGTGGTGTAATAGAAAGCACGGACAGGACTGAGCCTTACTTTTCCTGAGCCCGGGAATGGACTGGTATTTCAAAGATTGTTGTAGGAAGCATGCAAAGGTACAGTTTTCTTAAAACAAGCTTGAAAGTCCAAGGGGGTTCCCAGGCTGTTTGTATACACATGTGGCCACTCTTAAGGACGTTCTGAACGCTGACTTATACAGGAGCATTTATCCCCTTTGGACTACTGTGAGAGGTGGCTCAACCCTATTGATATACTAGTAAGGGGAATAACCACCTTCTGTTATATAGTTGATTATAGCTTTAACATTACCAGGGTTTCCCCGAGACTTCAGAAGTTTTTGATAAGTTCCTCCATATTAATCGTTCACATCTTCTTTTGCAGGTCTGCTCTTTTAATTTCTTTCTTTTAACTGGACGATAGATTTTACCTATACTAGTCCCATTCTAGACGGAAGGTTCAATTGTTTTTTGTTGGATTAGAGAAGGGTAGGATGCTTTGGCAAGATTTTGATGCTGTCTATGTTGGGTAGATTATTCCTCACTTCCTAACAGGATGGAAAGTTATGGGAAATGTCTTCAACACATAGCCCAAAACAATATGGAACCGACATGAACAAGTTAGACAAAGCTACGTAAGAGGGTAATACAAACTAGACAGATTGAACAGTTTGGTGACTGTCAATAAAATGTTGGAAGCCTCCATCCCTGCTGCATACAAGAACCAGAATCCATTCCCAACCAAAGTTTGGTTTGCATACAGAGTTTGGATAATTACACACAACTTACATTAAGGCAAACTTTCTGACTTTCTTAGAGCTGCATTAGTCACTCATGTTTCTTTTTATTGCCTTAAATTCATCTTGATAATCCACATCCTACACCTCCATTAATGTATTGTGTAAAAAATATATTTTTGCCTAACTGAATTGCTCATTAGCAATTCAATGCCATCAATTATCATCTCTCCAAATATCAAAGTACTTTCTTAGAGTCCACACACAATGCTATTATGCAAAACTGAACAACTTGCAATCCAATTTTAAATTTCCATTTAGATACATTGTTAGATGATGTTCCCTGGCAGCCATATTCCTTGTCCCCATCAATGTAGCAATATGCTCCAAGAAAATTGCACCCCTACAATATCTGGAGGAGCGCTAGGGTTTCATGGAACCTTGGAAACACTGCTCTAGTGGTTGCTAGGTGTTTTTAAGTAAATATTAATTTTTGCCTCTCTTATAAGTAACCACTGATCATTTTGCTTATCTTTAAGGGGGTCAACTTCCCGAGATTGACTAATTTAAAGAACTTATTTAAATTCTTTTAGACCACCAGTATAAAGAAGCGCCTTTCCCTCTAGCAGTGTAAAGGAGCCCTTTACCACTGAACACTACGGTAAGGGGGTCCTTCTCCTATTGACCATCAAGTATTGTTTGACTGAGAGGGGTCCCAGGCCCTCATGCAGCAAAAAACTTTGATGCCCCCTATGTCCACCCTTGCTAGTAGCAGAGAACTAATCCTGTGCATGATATTATATATCTATAGTGATTATTTTTATATTTGAATCTCTGTTCTTATCCTTTTATTAGTCATTAAAAATATTTTGAACCTAAAAGGAGCCTTATCAGTTGGCATGACTCATGTGGAGTGGGCTTTAGGTATAAATCTGGGATTAAAGTCCACAAAAAACATTTAAACCTGAAAAGAAGATATCCAAAATTAGATCATGTGACCCAACAAATATTCATTTTTCCTTTTTTGGTCAGCCTGACACAGTGATTTCTCCCTCCTAGAAAGTTTCATCTTCAAAACTTTCCTTCTTGTAATGACTCGCGTTTATTACAAGTTTCAGCATGCCGAGTGAACTTTGTTGATACAAATGGCATAATAGAGTTTCGTTAATCTGCTTGAAAAATGGAAACACAAAATAATGGCACTGTTCATGGGAGCATCGCTGTTAATTCACACACCTTAAAGGATCTGCAAATGTGAAAATAAATTGAAGATGTTTGAAGGAGATACACCGCAAAATGACATTCGCCATCCCGCCATCGAAATGTGCCGTCTCAGCTCGCATTAAAAAAAAAAAGGCAGACCATTCTAATTCTCTAATTTAGACGTTATCCGCGTCTTCTCCTATTTTAAAGGTCAAATCTGCAGTGTGATTTGCATAATGTCGTTGACACTGCAGACTAAGTGAAAATTACTTTTTTTTATTCGATTTTCATTTATGTAAAAAAATGTGAAGACATGTCTCGTTTATAACTTAATACTTACTTCTTGCCTAACTGGTAAAGGCGGACGGTAATCTCAGTTTTGCTTGTATATATTTAAAAAAAAAAAAAAGAAGAGAAATCATTTTTTGGATGCGGTGTAGCTGCTGATATTCCTGATAATAAATTGCTGTCATCCTCTATACAACATATTAAAATGTAAATCTATATGACGGTGAGAAGATTGCACTTAAATCACAGGTCAGCAAAATGTCAGAATTCGTTATATCTAGGCATGTTCCTGGTCTACAATTGAAAAGTGTTGGCCTGTAACGTATGGTCCAATTTACACACAGAAAAAAAAGTGCAAAAACCCCTAATTGTTAGCTCCTATCTTTCGGCAATCTTGCCAGTCACATGACGATGCTGGTCGTGGTCATGTGACCAGTCATGAAATCATAAGGTTCATTACTTCAAAGTCCTATCTTGCTACATCAGGGCAGCACAATGGCTTAGAAGTTAGCACTCTGAACTTTTCAGTGTTAGGTCCCTGGTTCAAATCTCGGCCAGGACACTATCTGCATGGAGTTTGCAGGTTCTCCCCGTGTTTGCGGGGGTTTCCTCCACATTCTAAAAACATGCAGTTAGATCAATTGGCTTTCACCCAAAATTGTCCTTAGACTGTATGAAAGACATTAAACTAAGGTAGGGACATTAGAATGTGAGCCACTTTGAGGGACAGCTAGTGGCATGACTATGGACTTTGTAAAGCACTGCATAATATGTTGGCACCGTATAAATATTGTATAATTATAATAATAAAAGCCATTCGAAAAGTGGGTTTGGCCAAATTGTGCAGTGATATTGAAAAAAATAACTTGGGCCTATCCTTCTCTTTTGGAAATGTGCATAACATAACCCCTGCACTCGATGTGTTACATACATCTGACCACTTCACTATGTACAATACATACACTTCTGTAAAACAGACCTACGTTAAAGCTGCCCTAAACTAAATTTTTTACCTTACATAAAAGGGTAAACCCCTCTCCTTTCTGTCTTGACAGCGGCGGGGATCAAGACTGAATAGGAGTAGTCAGAAGCCTCCCGGGATGCGTAACGTATGTATACCAGGAGGCTTCTGGCTGATCCTTTTGCGCATGCCCATTCTCAGGCATGCACAGAAGGAGCCCTTTCTATTGTGAAAAAAATGCAGATCTTGAACATAAGCAGTGAGATCGGCACTCTTTTTTCTTTTTCTCCCCATTACCCCTCTACATTGCTTGATTTCACGCCTGCACAGAGAGATCAGGTGACCTACGCAGAAAGAAGAAGAAGGTCAAAGAAGATGGTGGAGCTTGATGCTTCCTCCATGCCAGAATGAAGGAGGATACTGGGAGAACGTGAGGTCTGATCCAGGAAACCTCCGGATGAATCTGAAAGATTTGGGCAGGGTCTTCTCCTCCTCCTGTGTAATTCTTTGTATCTGTCATTTACAACCTCTATTTAATGTACAGCACTGTTTGTTATGTTGGCGCTATCTAACCCTCTCCTGAAGAAGCCAATAAGGCGAAACACGTCGGAAACAAGACATTACTTATTTGAAACAATGTATAGCCCTTACGAAAGTACATGACAAATCTGCTATATGATTGTAACACCACATAACCAATTATCCTGTAATTTCCATGATGAGTTATAAGTAAACTATATGTGATTATGCCACAAAAGCCTCCCTTTTTTCTTTTCTCTTCTCTCTCTTCAAACTTTAATATAAGAATAAGAATAATTTAGGTTGTTCGAATACCATGGGGTACTTCGCCTAGCTTAGTGAATGTGGTGAAAAGTCATGTTGCAAGGAATAAAATAACAGGGTTTTTCCCTGCACATGATTGGATGGTTTAAGTTAGCAGAGCTTCATCTGATTTACTAAACTAAATGACTTATCTATTACTAGCAAACTTTACTAAGTGAACATCCTATATTCCTGAGTAAGTAAATCAACACAATTGTGTACAACACAGAACTTGTGAAGGCAATATAGACTAGCTAAACATAAGTGTTGATGCATTAGAAAATATTAATAATTGTTAAATATTATTAAACAGTATATATATAGCACCAACATACCAAGAAGCACTGTACAATAAATAGGGGTTGCACAGATACAAACAATGGCAAAGAAGGAGGATAGGACTCTGCCCAGAAAAGCTTACAATCTAAGAGTTGTTTTGAGTTTTGCCATCTTGGGGAAAATAGTAAAAATCCTAAACAAAACTTCTAATCAATAAAGAGTAATCCAGGATTGTATACCCACACATATTTCTGTAACAATCATTTAAGTACAGCTACTCTTTTTTTGTCCCTCATGCTGTTAATTAGGACATTTCTAGATTTTGAATACTTAGTCTTGGAATGGACTGTATAAGCCTTGTTAAAGCTGATTTTCCTTCCTATGTTACAGATTTGGCAGTGACGAGCTGAAACGCCAATTCCTGGCACCGACAATAGCTGGAGATGTGGTGGCATGCCTGGGGGTCAGTGAAGCTGGAGCTGGATCTGATGTGGCAAGTAAGTGATACTGAAGTTCTGAAAATGTGAATTGCACTAGATGTACTTGGGTACACATTTTCACAGTACGGTCTTCCTGTTGTGTTTACACTGCAATTAGATGCTTTATTTTATCTTTTCTATACATCAAAACTATGTGAGCCTAAGCCTTTCTAGTACTTATTTTTTAGAACAGTATAATGTGAGGAAACACTTGAATTATCTCTCAGGTCTTCAGGGAACCCTTGATATAATTACTATATCCACAGCTCACAGTACATTAGTGTGGTGGTCAGTAGGAAGAATGCCTCTTAATTTGCAGGCCATTGGGAAGAATGTCACCCTTATGGATAGCCAAAAAGATCATTGGTGTCACTTAAACTGACCTGAGAGGCAGAAACTGCCTAGTGCTCAAGGAACCCCTAACAACCTCTGGTGTAAGATGGTTGAGAAATGTTTATAAGCAATGATGGTGTGACACATCTATAGATGCAGGGTAAATGCTACTTACAATTTCACTTTAAAAGCAAATAATGCATTCTTCCATTGTGTATTGCTATAAAGGTGCGTGCAAATTGTCCTTGAGGGCATTTGGAACACAATTCTGTCAATATCTGACTGTTTCCAACCATCACTTAAATGTGTCATTGACTGATTTACCGCTGACATTTACAGTACATGCAATGGCAATGTCACTGTAAATTCTGCTGATCCTTTGGTTTTCTTACGTCTTGTTGAATATTTACATATTTTATATGTGCAATTAGGAGAACCGGGGCATAACCACAGAAAGGGCATTATTATAAAAGTAATTATATATCCTGCAACAATTACATTAGGCTAAGAATAATTGATGTTGAAGAAAGGGAAGCAGTGATTACTGTGCATTTGTAAGTGTTTTCTTTGAAAAACCCAATGGTGGGCTCAGCTCTTCAATCATCCTTCTGCATCATGGAAGTCCCCATGCTGCATGTTGTTCTTTTTTTATACTTGCCTATCAAATTTGAGGATGTCAGCACTGCTCTTTGCCTAAATACATTTTAAATGAAGGGTGACAATATGTAATCATATCAGGCAGCTGGGCCATGATGCTCCTTATTCAAACCAAGTCCTCAGTCTTCCAGGTTAAAAAGCTCTCCAAGACTGGAGAAGATAGACTTTCACCCAGGTTCACCCATTATAGTCTATCTTCTCCAGTCTTGGAGAGCTTTAATAAATCAGACCCCAGTGTTGGCTGGCACAGTCACTAGAAATTAGCTGTTGTAGTCTATGGCACTACTCTAAACAACTGTGATATTGCTCCAAGAGCCAAGCCACTGCAATAGAATCGAACATTTTAAATCTTTCCTGCAGTTTAAACAAAAATCATAAGTACAGCCTGAATATATTACAGTAAGAATTCAGGAGGTTTCAACTAGACTTTAAAGTGAAACTATGAGTAAAATAAAGATCCATATACTACAGTTTGCTGGTGCCATTGGCACACAATTTTTTGTTTTTTCAATCTCCCCTCCTCCAGAACAGTTTTATTACCCATTGAATTTAATAAAATGTATACAAGGATTGGCCCGAAACCTTTTCACATGAAAAACTTATTTCCCATTTAAAGTCAATTTTCCATTTAATTCTTTGAAACAAGACTGGAGAAGATAGACTATAATGACTTAATCTGGATGATAGTCTATCTTCTCCAGTCTTGTAGAGCTTTGATGAATTGGACCCTATGCCTTATTCACAACAAAATCCACATTCACTGTTTCTTTTCTTACAAGCCCTGATGAAGAAGGTAAAGCTTGACCCCTGAAACATGTTGGGTTCATTTTTTTTAACTCCAAAAAAACTTGTATCTGGAATATAATATCACAGTGTGGCCCTTCACTATTAGACTTACTCATTTGAGTCAAAGCCCAAGGTGAACCTGAGAATTCTTTGATGTGCAAAGCAAACAATTCAATGTCCAAACAACTTATATATTTTTACACAATAATTAGAAAAATTGAGGCATCCCGAGTCATTCAGGCAATTCCTTAAGCATGTTACAATCATGAACATCATACTCTCAATGAACAATTACATTATGCATTCTTATTTTAGAATCTTGTCAACTAGATTTTAAGAATTCCACCAGTTTCTGAGAGATTAAAACTCCCCATAATTCTGATTCTCTGGCAGGCAGTTTGTGCTCCCATCTATGCTATCAGTTGGTATCAATCATCTCTGCAGCAGCCACCAAATAAATATCATTTGAAGAAGCATTTAAAAAGACATTTGCAGTGCTGAAGATTTTTTGTTTCATTATTATTATTATTAAGTGACTGGCAAGTGTCACAATTCGTCATATGGAGTGGGTTTAGAGTGCCAGGTAGAAAAATGTTTTAATTAAACGTTGTCACTCATCATGCCAGTCTCTGCATCGGAAAGTCATTTACTTGCAAATTGACAAAAAGGATGATGAAGAGTAGTTTTGTTCAGTTGCAGAATGGAGGATTAGGAAGTGTACATAGAATATGTTATAATGACAAGGTTCGCCTTTTGGATTACAAAAGGGATGTAAGCTTTTAAAAGTGAATTAAACTCTATTTAAAGTCCAACTATAATATGAAGAAAAGTTTTCCAAAATATCAGCAAATATCAAACAAATATCTCTTTTGTTATTTTCTCTCTATACCACAATGTGGAACATTGGTTTTGTTTAAATGAGTTAAAGGAAATACATGAACTGCGATTTTCCGTACATTATGGTGCTTGGCAGAAGGGGAGGCAATTAAGATGTTTTATAGTTAGGGAGAAAATCACTTTGTTTCATTTCCAAACTGCACCCTGGCCTATCCAACCAACACAATGGCTGCCAACCATTCTACAAATTCCTACCAATTATTCCTCACTCTGCCAAGTATACCTTCTAACCTGCTAAATGATATCAATATAATATTAAATATTACTATGAAGTGAAAATAGTTCTAAATATTGCTATATAATTATACAAGAGATCAATGGAACATAGACATTCTCTGTTTTAAAACAGCAAGTAGTAGGAGATTAGTCTACATAATAATCTTTCTTTTATCTTTGTGTTTTGGATGGAAGTAACATTTTGCAGGTCTTGCACGATAGTAAATGTGCCGATTGAAGTGAAGTACTTCGAAAACCAGACCAGTGATAATGTCACAATTACTAAAGAAAGGAGACTGAGGAGAGTTCTTCTTCCTGCTTGCAGCAGACTGATAGCATCATCTCATTCAAGTTACTCGCCTGCAGATCAAAGGCTGTTTTTATGATAAAAGGTGGAAAAATACAGAAAACTATACAGCATATGCTACATTTAAAATGTATTGTTATAGAATTGCAAAGCTAAATAAAACTTGCTCCAGGGCTGTCAACATCGTCCTAACTTCACTATCCAGGGAGTCACTGGCCTGGAATACATGCAGGCTGGATGTTCACAAATTATAGTTTTTAATGGAAGGTCAAACAGCTTCCACTTTTTCTGGTATTACAGATTCTCTTTCAGGCTTTTACTAAAAACATTGATAGCTGAAGACAATGATGACTAATTCAGAGGTTCACTGTAGTGGTTTTGCAGCTTATTTTGCCTTTGCCCTACTTAAGTAAAGTTTAGTGTAGGATATGATTACACAAATGTTAGTTTGCTTCTAGACTGTTACTCACAGTATTCTGCAATGAAATTAAATATTTTATCCAGCAAGAGACCTCAGATTGTATTTATAAAAATGATCAATATCCTGGAACCTCTCTGCCTTCTCCTCGGTGTGCAGCTCCTAGGAACCCAATCTTTTCTTCTGTGTGTGCAACCTCAGGGACCCCAATCTCTTCTTCCCTGTGTGCAACCTCTCGAACCTATCACCTCTCTCCTCTGTATGCAACCTCTGGGACCTCTCTCCTCTTTGTACAGCTTCTGGGACCTCTCTGCTCTCGCCTCTGTGTGCAACCTCTGGGACTTCTTACCCTCTATTCTGCGTATAGCTCCTGAAACCTCTCACCCCTCTCCTCTGTGTACAGCTCCATGTTTCAGATTGCATTGTTGGACCTGTTCCCTTTTTGCATTCTGCATTTGCTCTCTGCATTCGTCATTTTTCCATATTTACAATCTATTTTAATAAATGATATTGCCTAAGAAAATGTGTGCTCCATCAGATTTATGCAAAGGGAATTAAAACAAAAACTGCTTTTGTTTAATGGTATAGGATGTTTATTATAAAAACAGGTTCACTTCACGTAGTAAAGCTGGTCTATAGGGGTAAGAAATCGCCAAAGAATATGGCCTAATGTAACAGCTTCCTTTTTTCATCCCTAGGTATTAAGACCATGGCAGTGAGAAAGGGAGATGATTATATTATTAACGGCAGCAAGATGTGGATAACAAATGGATGCCAAGCTGACTGGATGTGCCTCCTCACCAACACCAGCACTGGACCTTCACACAAAAACAAGTCACTTATTTGTCTCCCTATGAAGACACCTGGTAAGTTAACAGCTTGAAACAATTACTTAGCATAGGTACAGCTTTTTTTCTGCACTGAACAAAACAAACGTATTGCTGTGGGTAGAACTTAGGAGTGCACCAAAGAATGCACTCACATGCAAAACACTTGAGCTATCCAGGAATTGAACCTCTTTCCGTACTTCAAAGCATGCAGTAATGTGTGTTTCAGATGTGCATTATAGCATACATTTATGTATGTTTTAAACACATTATGAAAACTGAGAAAGTAATGTTCAGAGTAGAGCTGTGGAAAAAAAACTGTCACCATTTCAAAAGCAAGAAGATCTCTGCAAAGAAAGCACATAATATTTTTCCGTCCCATTGGCCACACTGGTGAACTCCACTGAGAATCTAAGACATCTCTAGCCCCAGAGCCTTTTTGTGTGCTGACAGTTCCTGTTGCACGTATTGGTTCATTCTGATATCCCCTACGTCATTAATGTGTCCTTCAGTGAGCTGGGGTAAGGAAGCAAAGCCCTGCTGTTACCATAATGTTCATCGTAAGGCAATAATGGGCAAAGTTCAGCTGAAGGGAGACCACAGGCAAT
This sequence comes from Pyxicephalus adspersus, assembly GCF_032062135.1. Lineage (NCBI taxonomy): Eukaryota > Metazoa > Chordata > Amphibia > Anura > Pyxicephalidae > Pyxicephalus > Pyxicephalus adspersus. The sequence continues at coordinate 137,880,153 of NC_092862.1, forward strand.
ACTGGTACATAGTTATGTGCCCTCTGGGTACAACGTTTCTGGTTCAGAAATATTTAGTTTTAATTTATTATATTTGTGTGGTCATCATTACAAACCATTTGAATTTTTCTCATTCTGTAGATTTACCTTGAGATTGACTTTTAAGCTTGGGAATCAGTGGGCACAGTCAACTTACTGCTCAACTCTAGATTGGGTAGAACCCATTCTTCCATTGGAGAACCACCAACCTTCCTAAATGTTTTCCTCTCACACACATATTTATATATTCTTAATTTTTTTGTATTTTTTTTATCAGTCTTTGGTCCCATCTCTCAGTACAGATACCCAATGGAGATAAACATCAGTACGACCCCCATTGACAGGCATCAATACAGACCACCATTGACAGACATCAGTGCAGACCTCCAAGCATACTTCAGTCCAGACTCATTGACACATTGACAGATGTTAAGACAAATTCCTAGGTATAGACCCCCAGACAGACCTCAGTACAGACCTTCAGTAAAAGATGTCAGTACAGACCCCTGGTGAAAGACCTCCAGTGCAGTGCTTGAGGCGGGGACATAAAGTGCTCCCTCTGATCGGATCTTGACCTTTTACACATGCATTGCATATATTGTTGTATCAATCTATTAATTGTAACAAAAGGGGAAGGCCCAGCTTCAAAATTTGTATAGGTACAATATCATAAAAGTATAGCAGGGTTATCTGTTAATTGGCTATATTTAGGAACCTCAACACCTCCTTGTTTTAAAATATCCTGCTTCCTCACTAAACCTTGTAAAACTTTTGTAATTGTATGAATCAGTTCCTCACCACAATTGTCTAATTGTAGCATCTGAAACATTTTCCTGTAGGAAAGGCCATTTTTAAAATTCAAATTCTGGAGTTTGCCATGGGAAATTTTATTGTTCCTAAGCTTAGTCACTCTTACTAACTGTAATTCCATATTTTCTCTGGCTTACTTTTTGTCTTAAGGCCAAGTAGAGGAACCAGACATGTGGTTGTCTCTGTTATACCGCTTTTCTTTCAGTGATTCCTGAGAAACATTTATGGACAGTGCAGCTTTTGTGTAGGTGACCTTGTACAGAATACACAATTGCTGTTCTTATTGTCTCGTATTGTTCTCGTCCTATCAATGATCAGTACGTAAAGTGTTCTCTGCTAAGTTGATGATTCATATTTGTAGACTGACTATATACTGTCTCACCTGCCCATTACATGAGTAACTGTCCAAGGTGATTTGAGTTCACTGCATCTCATCTCATCCCAGTTCTAAATGTAATTGTACTATGCATTTGATAAACAAGGCATTGCAGAGTTTCTGTATGCTTAGTGTCAGCCATTTTTCCACAATCCATCAATTTATAGATCACGATCAGAACTTCAGGATTCTCTTGAGAATCTGTTTGCAAAATGTACAAATCACACGTAGCTCTGATTTCATCATCACACGCAAGTTAGATGAAAAGCAACTGTATCTGTAAAAAAAACACTATTTTACTGTCATGTGAAAATGTTGCAAAATCTGGTGCTATGTGGGGCCACTTCTCCTTAGCATGTGACAGCTTGCAGGGCTGGGAGTAAGATTATATTTTTCTTGTCAGTGATCCTAAAGCACAATTTATCAGCCTTAAGGGTCTAATTCACATCTATGCCAGGATTTTTTTTTAACTTGATTTGTAATAAATGGTACATGCAATACCAAACACTGTGGTGTGAAGCATCACGGGTCAGCCAGCTAGGTGCATCACAACATACCAAAGCTTGTTATAAGCATTACCATGTATTGCTGCACTACATACATTACTGTTCAAATCTGAACCTGGCCTGAAAACCATAGAAATGTTTTTGTTTAGACCAAAGCCCTTACCATTCTTTCATCCTATATTACCCTTCTTAAGCTTGTTGCACCTTCCTTGGTTTGTTCACTTTTCAATTTGTGGCATTCTCCTGGTTCATTCACCCTTCCCTTTATTCCATCCATCTTGCACCTTTCACTGTTATGGCCTTCTGGCTTTATCCTCTTCATTTTGTTAAATGTTACTCGCCTTACCCACTTTTCACTTTGTTGAGTCTGTCTGGCTTTATCTACTCATTTCTTTGTTGCATTCTTCTGACCTCATTCACTTTTAATTTTGTTGCAACTTCTTGGTTTCATCCGCTTTTCATTTTAATGTGTTCTTTGGCCACATTTCACTTTTTTTCATCTACCTAACTTTATTCACTTTCCACTTAGATGCCCTAATCAACGTTTTACTTTGTTGCATCCTCTGCCCTCCATCTACTGTTCACTTATTCACATTTTATTTTTTCATCTGCCTAACTTAATCCATGTTCTACTTAGATGGGCCATCTTGCCCCCATCCACATTTTAGTTTTCGTGTGTCCTATTTTTTGCATTACCCATTTTTTATTTGTTGCATCCATACTTTTGCTGTGCCCTATTATGAATCTCATATGCATCTTGTTTTACCCTCTTGACATTAAACACTTTTCACTTTTTTGCATACTCTTTCTTCCATCTGCTTTTCACTGTGTTGTGTAATGCTCTGTCCTCATCCGCTTTTCACTTTGCTTCATCCTCCTGGCCTCATCCGCTTTTCACTTTGTTTCATTCTCCTGGCCTCATATGCTTTTTACTTTGCTTTATCTTCCTGGCCTTATCCATTTTTATTTTTTGCATCCTCTTGGCTTCATCCTCTTTTCACTTTGTTGCATCCTACTTCTGGCCCCAACCACTTTGTTGTGTTCCCCTTCCTTCCACTTTTAAGTACTTGTTGCGTCCTCTTGCCCTATGCATTTTTCACTTTGTTTCATCCTCTTAGCATCATCCACTTTTCACTTTGGTGCATGATCCTGGTCAGTGTTTTACTTTGTTCTGCCATGTATATTCACTTGTAATCCTCCTTTATATTAAACTTCAGTTTTCTGCACACTAGCTTTATTTCACAACAGACCACCAATGCCAATATACTGCCTGCTACACTCAGAGAGTAGGGGTTATAGCCATGAATTATTTATTCAGTCATCACTGGTTACAACTGAAAAATCCTATTTTTATTTACTTGGAGCAGCTTCAGAGTTCAGCAAAAGGTGAGACAGTGCTTGGGCATGTTTTATGTCTTAATAGAAAAGCACTTGTATCTGAGATAATGCGGTCACACTTTGTAGAGTATTTCAGTTCGTATTGCTAGAGCCTGGCATGTGGTGCATACAGTATGTAAGTACATTAGTCATCGGTTGGTTTGTTTTTAAATAATTCTTCTAAATATTTTTCTTGTGTGTGTGTTTTTAGGTGTCCACATCACCAAGAAAATTGACAAAATGGGAATGAAGTCATCAGATACGGCTCAGATATTCTTTGAAGATGTCCGAGTGCCTTGCAAAAATTTAATAGGGGAGGAAGGAATGGGATTCATCTATCAAATGTTGCAGTTTCAAGAGGAGCGAATGTGGGGAACTGCCAGTGGTAAGTATATATTATCTGGTATCTGGTGCTTTGTTCTCGGAACATATAAAAATATATTTTTTTATTCTGATGTATAATATACTTCATTTTATTTAAACATTATATTTATATTTTACTATTTGTATAAAAAACTTTTAAAAAAAAAAAAAAAAAGTACTTAAACTTATAAAACAAAGTACAAATCCAGCCTTGGATGAAGTCATTCAGGTTTGGTTTCAGCACCCTACATCCACCCCCCCCCCCCCCCCCCCCCCCCCCCCCCCCCCCCCCCCCCCAGTTCTGTAAATCTGCTTTGTATTTGCATTCGAGATTGGAAGGCTGGCAGGACCTTACTACTATTAGGGAGAAACTGAGATATGCACAAAAAGTGAATTATAAACTGAAAAGGGTATAACTTTGAGGAAGGGTTACTCCAAAGTGCTTGTAGCTGCAGAGGTCAGTAAGAGCTGAATTTAAAGTTCAAATTGATTGAATTTCCCGGTTATATTAGGTGAATGAATTCCAGGTTCAATAAATAAAAGGTGTAGAGTGTGAAAAGTTTGTTTTTTAGAAAGGAGCCACAGCCTTGGAAAGGCTGTCCTTTGTCAGCAGGCTGCAGATAGAAACCTTACGCTTCAAATGCAAGTTGTAGTCTCTCTGCAGATGTCCAACATATTCCATAAAAATTCAGACTCCAGACATTCATAAAACATTGATACAACTTGACTAGAGATGTGTAATGCAGGGAACCATCTCTGACACATACCTTGTAGAAGGCTACCTTAAAAAGCATGCAGGATGAAGGGAGCTATCACTTATCTGTATCAGATATGTGTGTGTGTATATTTACATAAAATATATATAAGCTATTGAACTCTGTAAACAATTTTCCCCCAATAAAGCAGCAAATGTTTGGCTAAAATTAGCCTAGTTAAAGTGAGAATACAAAAATACATACAACATAAAAAAACTGAAATCACTGAGGGGCTCTACATTTCTAACAACAGAACAAGTTCACTTTAATATTGAAGCAGCTTCCCAGTTATATCACCACACTTTATTTTTACATAGTAAGTGGGAATCGGTGAGCCACTTCCTGTCCCAGGTGGACTAAAAATAGGACAATATTACGAGTTAGGAGGAATGACGTTCATGATTGAGCTGTCAGTGGCCAGGGAATATTTGGCTGATTATGTAGGAAAAATGCAAAATATGGCCGGCGTAAAGGCCAGAGGACGTCAGAGACTGAGCCGGCTATTACACCATGTCCTTTGAGAATCTTGTCTCATGTTTGTTTTACTCCATGTTCAGAATGATACAGACATACAGCTCAGTTCTAAGTAGAGGTGGCACAGTTCATTCATTCCCGAATTCAGTGTTCCCAATACAGCAGATTACACACCCACGGATGACTATTCCGTGTATTCCTTATTGAATTGCTAGAAAATACTCCAATTATTAACAGGGACAAATGTTTTAATTTTATAAAATGAACCCTGTGACACTGTTTCTTTAACTCTTCATTATGTATAACCAAAATTTTCATTATTTTCTTTTTTGGCTAAAGAAGGTTTTTCTTGTTCTGTTTTTTTTCTCTCCTTGAGTTACAACTGAAAGTTAGCAGAAATTTCCTAAAGTAAGGCAGAATTTATTTTTTTTACTTCTTGTCCAATAAAATGAATTCAAAGTAAAATCTACTTCCAATTAATTGTAGGTGAGTTTTCTCCCCTCTGTCAGTTGTGAAGCAATGGATAAAAATCCAAACCAGGAAAGAAAATGATCAGATGGGCAGAATATATGTGTGCAGTGTTATGGGGGATTCTGAACAATTGATGATGATGGATGATTATTATTACATTTAATTATTATTACACAGTATTTATATAGCACATACATATTACGCAGAGCTGTACAAAGTCTATATTCATGTCACTAGCTGTCCCTCAAAGAAGCTTACAGTCCAATGCCCCTACCATAGTCATACGTTATTAACACAATCTAAACAGGGAAGCTAAATAACATACCTGCATGTTTTTGGAATGTAGGAGGAAACCCTCGCAAACACAAGGTGGAGAACCTGCAAACTCCATGCAGATAGTGTCCTGGCAAATATTCGAACCTGGGACCCAGCCCTGCAAAGGCCAGAGTGCTAACCACTGAGCCACCATGCTGCCCTAATTGCCCAATCACAAAATTTTCAATACATCTGTTTGTGTTGCCCCAGGAACAACTAAAAGTAAAATGTTGCCATTGGAAGATTTTCCTTCGCCATTGTCACCTCTTTTTGTTTCAGTGACAATGGTTATGAGTACAAATACAGAGGAGTGAAAAAGATTGATACTCAGGTATAAGGGTAAAAAGTTCTGCCATTTTTTTTTTGCATACCATTAGATTTCCCTCTATTTTCCTCTTGGGTAGTTGTCTCTGGATTCCCCAAAACTTCCCTTTACTTTACCCTTACCTCTTGAGACCTTGGGTTCTTGTGATAACCCAAAATTTTACATTTTACTTTTTCTTCAATAATCGCAGAGGACATAGACGTCAATGACAACTTGACAGAGTAACAACCCTTCACCATTCTATCCACAACTAAACTTTCTGCCTAGTCATATACTTTAAATGAATTTGTCTATTCTTCTCCTTGCCCTCTTGCTGACCAGACGTTCTCACCCACACACCCGCCTCTCACTAGATGTTTTGCACATTCTCCGCACACTTTAGAGATGTTTTTTTATATGAAAATCGCAGGAGTTCAGCAGATTCTGCCACCAACAATCATTTCACAATAAAGGTCTCTTAGATGCTACAAACGCTCCATTCTGATTTTCAATAAGCAACCACAGAATCTTCAGACCATCTCTGTATATTTATTGGACTTACATCTGAATGATTTGTAATATTATTCCTAAAATAATGCTGACCAATCACAGACCACGCCCCAGGATTCATATTGTGAACGGCCAAGAGGAGTGGAGACCCAGCTGCAAGCTGACCTTACATCTGGAGCGGTGCAGAGCGTCAGTGTGGGCTCTACCAATTTTAGTAAAACAAACTGATTTGTAGGATGTGGATGTAAGCCTGCATAATGGGGCAGTGGCTTATTATTAACTTGTATTTATATCACTCTTTTCAAAGCCCAAATTCATATCACAAACTGGGCTCACAATCTAATGTCCCTACCATAGTCATGTGTCATTAAATATTCTAAGGACAATTTTTAAAGAGAATGACTGCATGTTTTTCTGGGATGTGGGAGGAAACTCACACAAACACTGGGAGAACATACTAATTCTTTGCAGATAGTGTTGAGATTTCAAACTTTGACCTAGTGCTGCAAAAGCCAGACTGCTAACCACTGGGACAACTATGCTGACCATGCTAGATACTGATGAAAAGGAACATTTTGCTGCTATTAACCTAGTAGGCTCTTTGGGCCCTGAGCTGGATGTTAAATAAAAGGTTTAGCCTTTTTTTGTAAGCCTTTTACTTCCAAATACTGTACCTAACTAGCACTACTGGCTGCTAACTCCTACACTATGCTTGGTGGCATTAAAGTTAAGTAATAAACAAGAAAAAGTAAAATGTTTCAAAAAAAAAAAAATTTGTAATTTCACTACACACATTTAAATTTTTAAACGTGTGCATTTGACCCACCATAGCAGCAGTAGATAAGGCCTTGGTCCTCTTCTGTGGGCTACAAACCAAAAACTTAGGCAGGCACAGGGTCCGCAAACCAAATCAATCTAAAAATGGTTGTTTATTTGACAAATCTCAGATTCTTTTGAATATGGTCGTACTAGTTGCACATAGCATGACTCCATAGATGCATCTACTGTTAAGCCAATAATTCAGACTGATGGTAATGTATTGGTTTATGGAATGATGGATACACAAGAAGCCCATTACTGCTGGCTACCATAGGGCTTGTGTGCTCAGGCTTTTTTGGAACTAAAACTCTATTTCTCTCCATAAAAGTCAATTTGGTTGCCACAAAAAGTGAGATGCAACACAGCACAGGGTTCCATGTGCATGCAATCTGTGCCCATTCAAACCTATAGACTTAAATTCACATTGGGAAGTCTCAAGTAATGTCAATGTGCTGTATGTAGTTTACGTCAAAACTGAAATTAAATGGATTTGAATGCACCATTCTGTTTGTTGCCCTGTATGTGCCCTATTCCACACCTTTACATTCCACATTAATGATTCGGCACTTCTTGCCCTTAAGCCCTTATAAGTTGAGTGACCATGTAACAACATAAAGAAAGCCATATTTTATTTATTTGTAACAATTATTATTATTTTTGTCTATTATTAGTTCTTGCTCGCATGGAAAGCATGATCCAAGAAACAATTGACTACACCCAGCAGAGAAAGATCTTCAACCAGCCCCTGCTCAACAACCAGGTTGTTCATTACAGGCTGGCGGAACTGAGCACTGAGGTGGAGCTTCTCCGCTCACTGCTGCACCGTACAGTTGGTAAGTTTCAGGGTCAAAAGTGGTACCTTAAAGCTGCGTACACATGTGCAATTTTTGTCGTTGGAAAGGATCTTTCACGATCCTTTCCAATGACAAAGGACTACACGATGCATGAACGGTGCTGTACATACAGCACCGTTCTGCTCTATGGAGAGGGGAGGGGGAGAGCGACGAAGCGGCACCCTGCTGCGCGCTCTCCCCCTTCCCTTGCAATAGGATCGCTCGTCGTTCATCGTTCGTGGATCCGCCAGGACGGATCCATGGACGATGAACGACGCCGACTGTACACACGCCAGATTCTCGCCCGATATCTGGCCAATGCCGATTATCGGGCGAGAAAAATCTGACGTGTGTACGCAGCTTTAGGCTATATATTTATTCAACTGCACCTCCTTTGGTCAGTTTTTCTGTGTGTTTTGTCCTGCAATAGATTACTAGTAGCACCCTGGGTTGCTTTAGAAAGGTCTTAACCCTTTTCAAATATTTTATATATACTTGGTATAAAACAAGATTTTTTCCCCTCAAAATGAAGAAAATCAGATAAAGTATTGTTGTCTATACTCCAGATAAGGATGCTGTGTCCTGTAAAGTGTAAACCAAACTCTGGAAATCTGAGACATGAGTTTGTTACACACTTTACATGGGGAGACAGCACCACCTACTGGTGCCTAGCAATGATGTACAAAATATATATAAGGGCAAAGCACATGAAAGCTTAAGATCTGGATAAATGTTTAAGGGGAGTGAGCCAATCTATAACTTAGTTTGACTCATTACCAGCAAAGCTCACACGACCAATGCCTAGGTATTGGGTCACATGACAGGCCACGGTGTACAGTCAAGCAATCAAATCAGTAGCTTATTCTTTCCAGGGCAAGAAGTAAAAGTGCCTCCCCCCATTAGGGAAAACCCTGACAGAGAGAAGGCTAGGTGTGCAGAAGTTTGGAGTCAGTTTATTTCATTGTAGGTCCACTAGGAGAATGATTGATTGAAAATTAACTTAAACTAGAAAATGATTGTTTGGGATTCAGAGAGAGCAAACTTTTATGTGATATGTAATAAATCTTACCTGATTTTGCATTTTGTACCCACAGCATTGTATATAGATGGAAACGACGTCACTAAATTTGCTTCCATGGCCAAGCTAAAGGCTGGTCGCTTAGGGAGAGAGTTGAGCGACAGCTGTCTCCAGTTCTGGGGAGGGATGGGATTCACCAATGAGGTGTTGGTCAGCAGGTTTTATAGGTAAGTCAAATATTACCAGGCCTCTGTCTTGTGTTTGATCTGCATTTTCAAAAGTCAATGAAACTAATAGTGAAGAATGTACAAATGGATGGGTGGGACTGAACCCATAGGCTTCTGCCTATTATTATTAAACTGCTTTACATTTTATTGCACATGGATAAAGTTCCCTGGAAATAATGATCGGCTCCTCAGAATCCTATAATGTAATTTTCAGGTTTTGGGAAATCCCAGGAAAAAGCATCAGTTCTCAAGAATCCCCTGAAATGTTTCAGGTCTCAAGGAACCACTGAAATAATTTTCAGGTCTAATACTCACAGTACATGAGTGATCTGTGTGTCAAAGATATAATAGCAAATAAAAGAATAAATAGGTATAGATACCCCTTTTTTATTTCCTTTTTTATAATCTGCCCTCTTACATGTTTTAATGAAAGTGTCTGTTTAATGTGTAGTCTATAAATGTAGGGTCAGCTGAAAAAGTTCCTCTTTACACTGGTGGAAGGCAAAATAAAATCCCTATGAATTGATAAAGGGAAGAATGTAATTCATGTTTGTTTTTGGTGTGAGCAATATATTTCCATTGGCGTCAATGGTAACATTATATATAGGTGTGTTCAGTAACATATATGCTTTAGTTTACAGCTTAGGAAATATTTTTTTTACAAACTGTTAATATTTCCACATGCAGCAAAATAGTTATTCTATAAATAACTGGTTTTCCACATTTTAAGCATTGGGTCCCAGAACTCTTACAGCACCATAATGATAGATTTAAGTATACTATAGTAGTGTTTCTCAACCAGGGTTCCATGGAGTCATATGATTCTTCCAAACGCTGCTAGGGGTACGTTGAGCAATAAGTGCCCCTCAGCTCAAATTAACTGACACTTTTTATTATTATTATTATTATTAATGAACAGGATTTATATAGCGCAAACATAATACGCAGTTCTGTACATTAAATAGGGCAAATGACAGATAAATACAGACAGTAACACAGGAGGAGTAGAGGACCCTGCCCCGAAGAGCTTACAATCTAGGAGGTGTGGGAAGACAGGTAGGCAAATTTAAAAAAATTGGTTTTGAGGGCTCTTTTAAATGAGCAGAAAGTAGTAGGAAGCCAAATAGGCCGAGGGAGACCATTCCAGGGAGTCAGGGCAACTCTAAAAAAAAAAGTCTTGGAGCAGTGCGTGTGAAGAGGTTATGAGTGAGGAAGTCATTAGTAGGTCATTGGAGGTGTGGAGGGAGCGGCTTGGGGGGTATTTTTCTATTAGGTCTGAAAGGTAAGGGCCGCAAAAATTGTGGAGGGATCGTAAGGCAAAGCACAGGTGAAATGGAAGAGAACTACAAAGAGACGCAGCAGAATAGGTGTGGTGGGAAGGATGGATAAGTCTGGCTGCAGCATTCATAATAGATTTTAAAGGATAGGTTGGCTATCTGTAATGGTGACATTCTTCCCATTGTCCAGCAATGTAAGAGGCATTTTTCTCACTAATTACCACACTAATATATAAGGTTATAGTAATTATAGAAAATGAAGAGCTGAAAGTTATCTAAAGGGTTCTCTCATATTAAAAAGTAGAAAAAGGCTGTCCTATGGAGTTAGACAATAGCAGATGCCCCGGGGATCTTGTGTTGAACACAGATGAGAAGTTTTGGCTTTACATAAAGTTTAAACCAATCAGATACCTTCCTATAGATGGTGCCTGGCAGTGCTTGCCTGTGTTGGCTCAGAGATTTATTTTTGTTTTATGTTCCCCGCTGATCACCAAGGGAACAGGAAAAACTCATATAAATATATTTCACGATAGACGACTACAACTGTGCCTATTTATTTTCATTGCATAATAGGATAATATGTATATGGAAATTCTAGCAATTCACTATGAGTTCATAATGAAAGTTAAAGTTTCATTTTAGAAAATATTGTTTTAACTCTTACTAAACTCTGGTTATGTAATGTTTTTATTTGCTTTTTTCCTGTAAGTTGTATTTTGAAAAACTAACATTGCAAAAGATAGAATAGATTCACTTTCTGCTGAATGTGGTTTTAGTCACATCTTACTAGTATTATGAAGCCATTTATTTACTTTTTTTTTTGCTCAAATAGAAAAGTGCAGTCAATCGGATTCCTTCTTTTCTAAATCTGTAGCTGGAACTCCAGGGAAATGGCTAAATTCATAACTAAAATGCAAATATATGAGTCGGCCCAAGGATTTCTAATTCTATCCATTCAGGCAGGTGATCATGAAGGAGATGGCTTGTGTTTGGGTTGTAAAGTTGAAAGACTTGGCAAAAACTTATCTTGAATAGCTGTCCCTGGGCTCAGGTGCCTAAATGGTAAATCATTATTAATGTTAGTTAAATTAATAATGCCTTTGTTGGAAATCCTTTAATAGGGTCATAGTTACCTTAAATTACTCTCACTGGACACTTTAGGTACAGCTGCTCAACTGCCTGTTAACACAAACATCTAATCAGCCAATCACATGGCATCAGCTCAATTTATTTAGGTATGTAGACATTGCCAAGGTGACCTGTTGAAGTTTAAACTGAGAATCAAAATGGGGAAGAAGGGGGATTTTAAGTAGCTTTGAACATGTGGTTGGTACAAGGCATGGTGGTTGGTACAAGGTGGGCTGGTCTGAGTATTTTAGATAGTCTGTTCGTGCCGCCGAGCGCAAGTGGAGGAAATCTGCCACAAAGCCAAGCTTCAAAGCTTTAACACAGAGCTCACTGTCTCCAGCAAAATTATTTCTCCGCAATCATTTCCTCTCAAGCCTCCAACCCACGCAACCTCTTCTCTACATTGACTCCCTCCTAAACCCCACACCTGCTCCCCCCACAACATCCTTCTCTGCCCAAGACATTGCCACCTACTTTAGAGATAAAATAGACAAAATCAGACATGATGTCTCTGCCCACCGAGCCACTCCAACCATACCCACCCCTTCCACCTGTAAATCATCACTGGCCTCCCTCTGCCCTGTTACTGTGGATGAAGTCTTAACTCTTCTCTCATCATCTCCGTCTACTACATGTCCACTTGACCCAATCCCTTCTGATCTACTCCGTGCCCATTCCTCCACCCTGGCCCCTGCCCTAACCGAACTATTCAACCTCTCCCTTTCTACTGGCAAATACCCCTCAGCTTTTAAACATGCCATAATTCTCCCTATCCTAAAGAAACCCTCACTGGACCCCTCCCTACCCTCCAACTACCGTCCTATCTCCCTTCTCCCATATATCTCCAAACTCCTTGAACGCCTTGTCTACAAAAGACTCACCCAGTACCTGAGCACCAAACTGGTGACAATGGGGCTGATTTATTAAGGCTCTCCAAGGCTGGAGAGGATACACTTTCATCAATGAAGATGGGTGATCCTGGTGGGGTTTACATTATCTCAATCTTGTCTTAACATAATTGCAAATCTGTTGTCTGTTAAAGAATTCATATCTTTCAGCTGCGTGCTGAGCTATTAATCCAAAGTTCAGCTTTAAATCGTAAGAATAAAGAAAAGAAACAGATGTGGTTATGATGCTTATCAGAAATGACTCTTCTTTAAGGCATCTTTATAAGTGAAACTCGGTGAACAAGGCAATCTGATTGCTTTCTAACAAACCACACATACAACTCCGTAATAAGCAGAACAAAAGTAATGTCCTGATAGCTCCCAGCCCTGATATCTCTTTAAATAATGCAGAAGGATAACTTAAAGCATCATCTATACAAGTGAGTGTAAATGTTATCTAATAGAGATAACTGATGGCTTTGCATATGTAATGCTGCATTTCTAAAATAAATAGGTAGAAAAAGAAGCCTAGCATTTAAGGATAACTAACTTTACTGGAGAAGACTCCATATCTTGCATAGGAAACATTAAGGAAATGTGTGTGTGTTTTCACGGATTTTCTTTATATATTGAATTTGATAAAAGCAATACTATGTTTTAGTTCTTTTTTTAGGAAGATAAACGTATAATATTGTTTTTTTCTTTAATATTTGCAATGGGTTAAAGGAGGAATGCACTGATGGCTTTTCTTATGAGTAAATTCAAAGTATACCAAAATGAATCCTAATGGTGACCCTTCCTCCCCCTTACCATACTACAAGTGTTAAATGCTACCTATTGCCTTGCTTCTTCAGCAGCCAGCACTCTCCTCTGTTCTTAGAAGCACTGGAATGAGGGAAGGTTCTTGCAGTCACCATACAGTTTATGACTGCTAGTCCTGCATTTTTTGCATTGACAAAGGAATATTGGCTATCCCTGGACTAAACAAGCATTTAGTATTTGCAGTGCAGAGGAGAAAGAAGAGTCATGGCTGGCTGCAGGGGTCCTTTAACTTAATCTGAAGATTTTTTTTAATGTTTTTATATGAGAAATATTCCTAATGTGTGTATGCATGTGCCTGTGTATATATACTGTGTGTGTGTGTGTATATATATATATATATATATATATTGCAGCACCTTGCTAGTACATTGTTGGTCTCCCTTTATTCATTGTATAGATTCCACAAGGTGCTGCAAACATTACCCGAGTATTTTGGTTCATTTTGACTTGTTGGTTCACACAGATGCTGTGGATTTGTCAGCTACACATCCATGATGTGAATCTCGAATTCCATCACATCCCAAAGATGCTCCATTGGATTAAGATTTGCTGACTGTAGAGGCCATTACAGTACTATGAACCCATTCTTATGTTCAGGGAACCAGTTATTAACTTTGACCTGCCATGATATCCTGTTGGAAGTATCCATTGGAAGATCTGCACAATACAGTCATAAAGTAAATAACGGTCAGCAATAATACTAAGGTACACTGTGGCATTTAAACAATGCTCAGTTGGTACTAAGGAGCAAAAAGGTGTGCCAAAAAAACCTCACACCTGTACACCACCACAGGATGGATCCATGCTTTCATGTTGTTAATGCCAAATTTTGACCCAGCCATCCAAATGGCCAGGCATCATATTTCCAATCTTCTTCTGTCTAATTTTGTGAGCCCAAGCAGATTGTAGCCCTAGTTGCAATTCTTAGCTGATAGTAGTGGCACTTTGTGTCATTTCCTGTTGCAGTAGCCCATCTGCCTCAAGGTTGGACATGTTGTGTATTTAAATATGCTCTTCTACAAACTCCCCAGTAACAGGTTATTTAAGTTACTGTTCCTTGTCTAACAGCTCAAACAAGTCTGGCCATATTCTTGACTTCTGGCATCAACAAGGCATTTTTGCCCAGAGAACTGCCACTCGGTGGATATTTTTCCTTTTTTGGACTGTTCTCTGAAAATCCTGGAGATGGTTGTGTGTGAAAATCCTAGGAGATCAGCAGTTTCCAAAAATACTCAGACCAGACTGTCTCGCATCAACTACCATGCCATGTTTAATGTCACTTAATTCACATTTCTTCCCCAATCTGATACCCAGTTTGAATTTCAGCAGGTCATGCTGACAATGTCTCCATGCCTATTTGCATTGAGTTGATGTCATGGGATTGACTAATTCGATATCTGGATTAAACAGTTGAACAGATGAAGCTAATAAACAAACCCTTACACCTTCCCTTTAACCCATTGCTCAGTAGTGTGTACATAAATCAGAATCAGAAATAATTTTCTTCTGACTGCAGTTTCGGTCATTGAGTTTTAATATCCAAACATCCCCATGTGTTTAATTGTTAACCTTTCTTCTCTTTTTGCAGAGATTTCCGTCTCCTCTCGATTGGCGCTGGAGCAGATGAGGTCATGCTGTCAATTATTTGCAAATACATGGGAACCCTTCCTAGCAAAAAATGAGGTTTTTGTGAGTCAAAAGCAGAATTCCAGGAAGAAAAAAAAACTCCCTGGGCATTATTTTTGTAGTGCCTACCACCTCTGAAATGTCCTCTGCAGGAATTTATTGAGACATTTTGTTGCTTTTAGTATCATTACACATTTTAGCGGTTTCTATGAAAAAATATGATAGGAGTATCTTGTTTATATTACGTTTGTTTTAAAGGCTCTTTTTGTTCAGAAATACAAGGTTTGGTGAGCTGGGTCATACACTGACCTCCCATACATCTAACTGTGTGACCCCCCTGCAAGATTTCCACGATTTTCCATAACCAAGTGCCTGCCTACCTTGAGTGTGCCTTTGTGTGTCCCAGCTTCTCCTCCTCTTATATTTTTAACACATATGGAAGAAGTATTAATCCAATGGGGATGGTGGGAACCCCTCATAATGGGCATAAACATACAGACCTCGGAGATCTCACCAAAAGCGACCCCAAGAGATAGGCGGTTATTGAAAAATGGAAACCAGTTTTTGGTCATCTAAAGTTATACTCCAGTCATAATTTACTATTTTCTTTTTTAATTTAGATAAAATGGAAAGAATTTGAACCTCTTTTGGGCATTTTATTGCTTCATGTGTCCCCCTTGTGCTGACCCCTATGCACAAGACCGAGACATCAATACAGATATGATGCAGGTTCTACCCTTTCCCTACCTACCCAAAAATAAATAAACTGTAATAAAGCCCATGGCATTTTTTTGCACTCCTTTTAATTGCAATAATTAGAGATATGACAGCACGGTTTTGATATCAATCAATCAATACGATAGGGCGAGAGGGTGGCAGAAAAGCTAACTACAGTCATGACATGGTATGGCATGGTATTGTTTATACCTCAACTAAAATCTAAACGGCAAGCTGTAATACAATCCATGTTTTTTTTACTTAAATGTAATTGCAATAATTGGGTCCTAGAATTTTGACAGTAAGGCTCCAGCTGGGGGCCACTGTCAATCAGTACAACAGGAATGGGCGAGGCTGTGGAGGAAAAGCTGACTATAGGAATGCCATGTTTTGGCACCATATCCTAAATCTCCAATCCTCAGCCCAAACTGAACACGCCAGCAAAGCTTTACTTCCACACTCAGTGTGATCAGATTCAGCGATGAAATAGGAGGAACTGGCAGTATAACCAGGTATTTTATAACAAATAAAGAACTTTTATTACATACACTTTTATTCATTTTATAAATTCAGTATCTTACATAAGCTTACCCTATAAATGTGATGGAGAAATTTTCATTCACCTTCCATCCTGGCGATCGCTGTCGCTGGAAATGACAAAGAAATCCTCCAACAGCAATAAAGATTCAATGGAGATTCTGATTTCATTCTAGATAGAAAAAGACTGTAGAAACCTTTCCAACCTTCCGTCCTAAGGAAACATGTAAGGAAAGCAACATGTGAAGAAAATTGTTCTGTTTGTATTCCTGTTTGCTGCTCTTAATTTTTATGTTAAAACAATAATGATATTTAAATAAAATGTACAGAAATCCTGGATTATAATTCGGAGACTGGGTAATGTGTTTTGTGCTGAAGAAAAACATTCCTCTTTGTATTAGTCTATACAAATAGTTTGTGTGCAACGCTCTTAATAACAGATTCACAGTATAAGTGCCAATCCCAATAAATATCATAAAGAGGTAAAAGGAAAGGTAAATATGTTCCATATCCTTCTACATTACACAGATGTTAAACATATTTAATGTGCCTATGAAGATCCCAGTGGATTTTCACTTATTCTTCCTCTTTATTCATTTGTGTGTAGTGTCAGCAAAGCCTGCAGGAGGTTAGAGAGAATACACGGGACGTGTGCAGACTACGGGCACGGAATTTTACTGCAACGTGTACCGCTTCTGCACACCTATTGTCAGATACTAGGTTCTCAGGATTGCCAGACTTTTGCCAGGCTGCAAAATCCCAGCAGAGCTCTGCAAATTTTTTTTTTTGTTTTTGTTTTTTTTGCACAAGCTGTTTTAGGCAATTGCAAGCAGCACCAATTCAAGGCTAGGTGATGCATGTAGAATTAAAAGCGAACTAAACTCAAAATATATATATAAAAAAAAGCCCTTATTCCTGCAGATCCGTCAATCTATTTGGACGTTTTTACATTTGGGTCCTGGGTTGTCCCGGTATCAGTCTTCGGCCCAGCGCAGAGGAAGCACCAGGCGCCAACATCTTCTCTTCTTCCAGGTTCTTCTTCCTAAATCACCAGTTCTTCCTTCTGCTTGACATAGATGGGGAAAAAGAATGTTGATCTCATTGAGCATGCATGAGATCAGCAATTTTTTTCTTCCTTCTGTGCATGCCTGAAAATAGGGCATGCGCAGAAGAAGCAGCCATGAACCTCCCAGGATGTGTGATGTAGGTATCCCAGGAGGCTTTGCCGTGGCGATTAAGACAGAAAGGGGGGGTTCTGCACCCCTTTTTTAAAAAACTTTGAAATTAAATTACTTTAAATAAAAGGGTTGTCTACCTTTTTATGTAAAGTAAAAATTTTGAGCTTAGGTCTGCTTCAAGAAAACACACAGCAATGCTGCCGCCTCCAACTGCCTGGTAAACAAAAGATTGACTGTAAATTGTTACCTTTTCTGCAAGCAGTTTTAATGCAGCAAATCTGCTTGAAAACACCTGCAAATACTGCTCATCTACACATGCTGTGTTACCTGCCAAAGGATTTGTATTCTGGAGGCTCTACACAGCACAGCCCTGCCAGAAAAGGAGATTTTTCTCCACTGCAGTTTACAAGTCTCCCCCCAGGCTACACTTTGTGAATGGGCAGTGAAGAGAGAAGCAGCAGGCCAAGGAGTTTCTTTTAATCCCCCACAGTAGACATGCAGCGTCTGCAAGATTTCTCACTGCTGCTGAAATTTTCTTGACAGATTTTGGATTTTCAGCCATTTTGATCGTTAGGCCATGTTAGTTTCCTTCTCTATTAGGAAAAAAGTCTTTCTGCTCAGAAATGTTATTTTTTTTTTTTTTTACTTGGCAAGACTCACAAAATTTAGAAGGTCATCTATTCACACATTTGTGCCCATTTGTTTAAAAAAATGTAAAAAATGTTTCTGGATTGTGGGCAAAGACAACAGCCTACACAGGAACAACAAATTACTCCAGCACCGTAAGATCACAGCAATGGCTGCAGAGCCCTTTTTTAAGGTCGCAGAGCCCGTTTTTAAGGTGGGGCTGAGCAATAATTTAAATTTCAATAGAAATTACCAGCCGTGAAGTCTCCATGGTGTCCCTTAGGAAACATTGCCCATTTTACTCGTTTCCATACAGAACTCAGACAGGCCCGGCCTATGTAAACATTCCTCTGTCAGATTACATATGGCGTCAGTCTCGGCTCCATGGCAACCAACAAAATGTAAACATTTCCCATAGGCACAATGGACCGATCAATATCATTCTTCATATAGTGACCTATGGGCCATAAATAACTTTACACTTTGCTTTTTTGATTTGTTTTCCAACATCAAAATTTTGGGGCTGAAATTGTCATTTAGTCGTTATTATTAAGGAATTATTTGTCTTTCATAAATCTTGTCTTGATTTACGGGTGTGTGAACACCTCTTTTTCCAGATAAAAAAGGGAAAGTTTAAAATGTCTCTTAGGTTTTATCTCTATCAGGGATTCCATTACAGAGATTTCCCCTCACTTCCTGTTCACCTTCACCTGACAGGAAGTGAGGGAAACTAGGGGGAAAAACAACCAAAAAAGCTGTCAGAAGTTCCAGCATTTTCCTATGTAATGTAAAAAGCCATTTTTCATTTGTGGGTTCTCATGTTAGAAAGTTTCATTCAATTCCTGTCTGGTGTGACAACCTTTTTACCAGACAGAATCTCTACAAAATCTGACAGAAGTTCCAACATTCCCCTATGTAATGTAAAAAAGACATTTTTATTTCAGTCAGTGCTCCCCTTTATGTCACTTCCTGTCAAGGCGTGACAACCGTTTTACCAGACAAGAAGTAACAGAATCTCTCAAATGACAATATAGCAACAAAAAGACATTTTTATTACTGTCGGTGCTTATGTTAAGAGTTTTCTTCACTTCCTGTCCAAGCGTGCCAACCTTTTTCCCCACACAGGAAGTGACCGAATCTCTCTTGACTACATAGCAACAAAAAGGACATTTTTATTTCTGTTGGTGGTGCCATTAGAGAGTTTCCTTCACTTCCTGTCCAGGCGTGACAATCTTTTCACCACACAGGAAGTGACGGAATCTCTCCAACGGAGCCATCAAATGCAGAGACCTGATGGGGATTATATTCCCTCCTGGCTCCGTCCAAAGCCATAAAAATCACTTTATAAATGCTGGACATAGAGTTGCTGCATTGTGTCCTGTTAATGTTCATTTTTTGGTGCAGTTCTGCAGCATTGGACCTTTGTACAACCACAGAATCCATTGCCATGACTCCAAGGTGTCACCTCTGTAAAATCAGCTGTTTTTATACATCATACAAATGGGTAACAATAAATAGAGTTGGCAATGTCAGGCCGCAAAGCCGCACTCCCCATTATATCAGAGTTATTGCTGTGTGTGGCTGATCTGTATTGTACACCGGGGTACGCTTACTAGTGACAGCTCCAGGAATAATACGAATTCTGCACCGTTTGGCATCTTTCAGGACGACCATGTTTACTTTTTTTTTTTTTATATAGAGCGGCAACATTTTATCTGCTGGTAAAAATGTAGCAACAGACAACTTTACGTTCCCAGCAATTCGCTGCTTTTCGCTTTTTTGTTGTTTTTTTGTTTGATGATCAGCACTCTAATAACTCCAGAGATCAGCGAATCTAATCTATTTTAATCTATTTTTATTTTAATCTATTTATTGTATTTATTCTGAATTGCCAATCAGAAGCTTCATTTACTTAATTGAAATATGCAATTGCATTTTTTTCTTGCACCAATTGCTGCAGCCATAGACTTACAGTAATCCCAGAAACACCATTTTTAAACCATCATGGTAAAAGTAAAAAAAAAACCTGATCCCCATTGGGGCTCATGGAGTTCTGCACTTATAAAGTGGCGATCGCTTTCCGAAGAACTAAGGTGGTAATTTGGACTGATCAATTGTTCTAATACAGCAGGGCTTGGATGGGGAGGAGGAACTGGGGAAATGTAGTCAGGATGATTACTGGGGTAGTAATCAACCAATTGCCAGGCTCGAATATTGACTCCCGGGGGGGCAAGGACCTTATCCACCCAGGTGAGCTCAGACGATATCCAACACCAAATTGCTGGCAGGGTCGCTTTAAACAGACTTTGACATAACCGGTAAGTTTTTTAATTTGTTGAATGGAGTTTAGTTGTGTGCATGTCACATGATCTCATTAGTTTCAGGGTAACCCCAGCATTTGTTAAGAGGGACCCCAAAATCATCACAAACACCAAGGAACTATGGATGATATGCAGTAATAAGGATTATTGAATTATTTTCATTGACGTTTACAGAATATAGAGACATCTCTTGGCCAAAGCCAGTATTACACCATTTTATTCTAATTCTCTGTCCCCATACAGCAAAGATGGCAGCGCCTGGTGGTATTCCAAGCATTGCAAAAAAAATTACCAAAAACACCCTGATGCTTATATGAAATCTGCATGAATTTAATTTAAACATAGTATCTATTTGGATTACATTGTATTTAAAATTAACCTACACTCAGTATTACCAGCCTTTATGGAATGAAAATAAAAAAGGTTATAGAAGGGCTGAAGTGTGAAGGCCAATACGCTTGGTCACATGGTCTGTAAGCAAAAAATGTCAATCTGAATTCTGTTCTTTATCTTTTTCAAATGCTTCAACAATTCATTTCAACCACTTTTCCAATGCTTAGCAGGCATTGAAAAACATTCCTTTTCTAGTCTTTACAAGTTTTATTGGGTTCCCATGGAACATGGGCAAAGACCAAGAATGTTGCAATGAAAATAGATATTTTAACATGATAATGGCTCAAAGAGAAGTCAATCCTACTAAAATATTGTGAAGGGATTTGAAATGGACAAAGAGTGTGAATTACAAAAACAAAATTATGCAGGATGGCAAAAAGGTTTTAATTCCTGGCTGTTTGGTCATAAATAGAAAATTTGGGACAGTCGCAGGAAATTGCAAAAAATCCAGCAGCAGCTTTAGGAAAGATGGCTCTGATATTAAAGCTAAGGTTGGTCCAGAAATTGAAAAACAAAAATATGTGAGACTGACGCAGCCTAAACCATTGA
The DNA here is from genome assembly GCF_032062135.1 of Pyxicephalus adspersus. NCBI lineage: Eukaryota > Metazoa > Chordata > Amphibia > Anura > Pyxicephalidae > Pyxicephalus > Pyxicephalus adspersus. The sequence continues at coordinate 137,901,391 of NC_092862.1, forward strand.
TCGCTCTCTGGTTTGTCTTTAACTGACTTTCCAGATTTGTTTTTCATTTCAAATATCAAAAATCATTCTCCTTCTCTTTCCTTGCCCTTTCCTCTTTTCTTTTTTTTCCTGCCTTCAATTAGTTCCCTTCTGTCTTCCTAATATTTTATCCTGCATTGTCAAGTAGGGAGTTTAGTTTATATGATAATTTGTGCTTTCTATATTGGTAATGTATATTATTATTATATTATTTTTATACATGATTTATATAGTGCCAACATATTACACAGCGCTGTACAATAAATAAGGGTTGTAATGACAGACAGATACAGAGAGTAGCACAGGAGGAGGAGAGGACCCTGCCCCGAAACAGTTTATAATAGGAGCTGGGGGAAGTATGTAGGTAAAAAGAGCAAAAACAATTTTTGTATTGAGAATTATCAATACTAACAGAGTTCAACTACTTATAGCCAAAATATAAAGAAAAAAGCAGGTACATTACATACGCATACAAGGGGGTACTGAGAAATTCCTGGCTTTGCCCCCTTCCAGGTGAAATAGAAAACTGAGTGTGAGGGCATATGACAGCCCAATATCTTAGTATGTAACTGTGCAAATATCAGGTCTTTGCGATTCCTAAAACAGTTTTTTCTTTTAGTGAGAAGCTGTGATGGCAGAAACACAAGCAAGTTTCACGTCGTTACGGGCCGTCATGAAGTTTTTGTTTCTCCAGGGAAAGTCAGCAAAGGACATTTACACTGAGATGTCTCAAACACTGGTACATTACATACACTGGGGGTGAAGTGTCCTTCCTACAGCACTGTCAATACCTGGATATCTCGTTTCAAGCCTGGGCATTTCACCGTTGAAGATGAGCCCCGCAGTGGGCGCCCCCCAACCTCAACTGACCCGCCAACCTGCGATGCTGTCCATGAGCTGAGTATTGAGAACCGGCGAATATCCGCAAAAAAGATAGCCCAGATACTTGACATCTCCGGGAGCGTGTTGGGTACCGAAATGTTTGAACAGTGATCAGAAGAAGGAACGAGATGAAGCATCCAAAGCCGTTTTGACACATTTTGAAGCTGCACAGGACTTTTTGGCTAGGTTAGTGACTGGGGATGAAACCTGGCTCCACATCTATGATGCTGAAACCAAGGAACAGTCAAAGGAATGGCTCCACAGCTGGTCCGTGTGGCCCAAGAAGTTCCGAACCCAGAAATTGGCCAAAAAAGTCATGGCGTCCATTTTCTTGGATAAAGGCAGTATTCTGTTGGTGGACTACCTACCTCAGGGCTCTAGTATCACCGGACAGTAGTATGCTAACCTCCTGGACCAGCTGAAGGAGGCAATTAAGACAAAACGCCGTGGAAAGTTGATCAAAAGGATCCATTTTTTGCAGGACAATGCACCTGCGCACACGTCCAACTTTGTGGCTGCCAAATTGAACACCCTGGGTTTCCAATTGGTCCACCATCCCCCCTACTCACCTGACCTGGCCCCTTCGGATGATTATCTGTTTCCAAATTTAAATACACACCTAAAGGGGCAACGTTTTGAGGACATTTCTGATGTCAAAGATGCTGCTTAGAGCTGGTTTGCGGCCCAACCAAAAGACTTTTATTTGAACGGTCTAGAAAAGTTGCAACTACGCTGTACCAAGTGCATCAGTCTCAGAAGGGAATATGCTGAATAAATGTGTTATTTCATAACTCTGGCTCCCTTTCTTTATGGGCAAAGCCAGGAACTTTTCAGCACCCCCTCGTATATGGTCAAATCACATCAATGATATAGGTTCCTTACACGTTTTGCCGTGTAGGCTTCATCAGGGGACATCACAGGGACTCATATTGATGGTGACTTGATTCTGTAGGGTATGATAACAATTTCAAAGATCTCTTGAAATTGGATATGTAGCTGAGATGATAGTAGTATAATAAACAAGGAAGTAGTTGAAGTACTGTAGTGATGTTTTCTGATTAAACACAACAGTTTCTTTAGTATCAAAATGGTTGGTATTGTATGGTTGAAATTCCTTCAAAATACATTTCAGGGAGTGAAGTACTGAAAAAGAACCAATAATGTTAGCAATACTCCAATGGGGTTGTTCCTCTTTCTCACTAAAGCACAGGATCCTGTCTCCTGCATATCCAAACATTCGCAGGAGTCAGGTGTCTGTTAGTATTGATACTTCTCAACACAAAAAAATGTAATATTAAATTGTTGCCACAAAAAGCCTTTTCTGTTGCTTTCTTTACCTACATACCTACCCATTAATAGGCTAGGCAACACGTGTATGATTTAAACTAACCATTCGGGACCCCTTACTTTTATAGGTGGGGGAAGTAGAACACAATAGAAGAGGGGATATAGAATGGTGGGTAAGTAGTGAGGGTTTTAAAAGACAGAAAAAGACAGCTAGGCAAGTTTGAAAAGATGGGGTTTAAATGTTATTTTAACTGAGCAAAAGGTTAAGGAACAAGCCAAAAAGGACAAGGAAGACCATTCCAGAGAGTCGGGGCAGCTCTAGGAAAGTCTTGGAGCAGTGAGTGTAATGAAGTTATGAGTGAGAAAGTCAATAGTAGGTCATTGGAGGAGAGAGCGGCTGGGGGAGTATTTTCTTTTTGACCAGGTCAGAAAGGTAAGTGGGACAAGAACTGTGGAGGGATTTGAAGGCAAAGCACAGGAGCTTGAATTTGATTCTAAGGTGAAATGGAAGCCAATGAAAAGAACTACAAAGAGATGCAGCAGAAGAGGAGCGGTGGGAAGGATGGATGAGTCAGGCTGCAGCATTCATAATAGATTGTAATGAAGAGAGTTGGGCTAGTGGAATACCAGTGATGGTAGGAGGATGTTAAAGTAATCCAGACAGACAAGAGATGATAGGAGCGTTTACAAGGAGTTTGGTGGTCTCTGGGGATGGGTAGGGAATATCAAGGCTTTACTTAATTTAATAAAACTCTCTATAATTCTAGTTACTTTTGTGTGATTCACGTTTTGTTTTTGTCTTGAAAATTCAATAAAAACCTATTACTAAACAAAAATACCATTTTGGATTCAGTTTAGGAGATCTGAATTCATGAAATGCAAACCGAAACTAACACTGTCCAAATTTCAGGCTCGATTTTACAATAGGGAGAAAAAGAGACTCATTTTGAAGACAGATTTCAACAATTTAAAAAACACCCGCAGCCTTAATTTTTTTTATTTTTCAATTTCCTAGATAATTCACAGCACGCAGTTTGGCAGAATTTATTACTTTCACAGGCGTAGCTGATGAATCCGCTTCACTCAAGGTGGCACATTTTGTCTGTTTCGGTCATTTTCACCATTTTATTATTCTGTACATATTCATCAATTTTTGCTATCACAATTCCTTTTTTTTTATAACTGAAAAAAAAAAAAAATTAGCTAAATTTAGCAGCAAAGTGCAGCTAAATGGAAAGCAATTACCTTGGCAGTCTTTACAAACATCCCCCGAATATTCAGTAATTTACGGTTTGCGGCATAAGTCTCCCAGCTGGGTGCCCCGGACTGCATAATACATTCAGGCCCCACGGAACTGATATTAGAGCTTTTTTCATTTATTTAAACAGGTTTAAACAAGAAAAGCCTAATGTTTCTAATAATTATAACTTTCTAATATAATGGCTTCCAACGTGAAACTCCTGCTGAGCTCCACTCCTGCAACTGAAAACAAATTCCGAGAAATATTTAGATTCAGGCAATGTGAAAATCCACCGTCTGGTGTGGTCTGGGCCTTTTGCCTGGCATTGTATAATTACCATAACACAACAGGAGTCCCCCATACAAAAATACTGCCATGTTGAGCTGGTCATATCTCAATATTTTAAAATAAATTTTATTTTTCTTTTGTATGGAGCTTCATATTTTTCCCCATAAAGCTTCTTTGTGATAAAAATGAGACGTAAATCTAAAGCTCGTGTTTTGTTGCTTCACCCATCTGCTTGATTTAATATCAGCAGCCGTGAAATATGCATTCTGTACAGTACAGGTTTCCAGGAGGTGTCTGGTAGTGTGAAATCTGATGCAGACAAAGCACTCAGAAATGTTCCCAGGTGTTACATTGTATGGCCAAAAAAATGTCAACACCTGACAACCGCGACTAGATGAGCTTATTGGACACCCCATTCACAAACCATGGCGTTAAAGCAGATCTAAACTCTAACTAAACAACCCTTATACGTAAAGTAAAAAATGTAATTGTTTTTTTTTTTTTTTTAGATGCAACACCTTTTTTTAAAAAAAAAGGTGCAGCACCGCCTCTTTAATACTTGATCGCTGCCGTAATCACGACTGAATGGGAGCACAGAGCCTCCTTGGATACATGTGTCATGCATTCCGGAAGGCCCTGGCTGCTCCTTCTTGCACATGCTCAATCTTGGGCATACGCAGAAGGGGCATTTTTCCACTAAGGGCATGCGCAGTGAGATCGGCTTTTCTTTTGTTCCCCTTTACAACGGGCTAGGTCGCCCAATCTGCGCAGTACCAGATCAGGTGATGTAACAATAAGACTGGAAAAGAAGATCAAAGTTGGCGGCGCAAGTGCCGAGACGAAGAACAATTTGCGGATGTAGCGGAACCAGATCAAGGGGAGGTACCGCATCACCGAGGGATCTGGGGGATTAAAGGTGTGATTTTTTTTATTTTGACTTTAGTTCCGCTTTAATAAAAACCCAAACACTGCTTCCTCGCCACCTTTTTTTTGCCTTTTTTCTAGGAAGCTAATTTACCTGTGCCTGTGGGAATTCGTGTCTGTTGCCCCCATTGTGAGGTCCAGTACTAAAGCTGGAAAAGAAAACCAGGCTGGTAAGCTGTGTTACAAAATATTCTGTAGGGTTGAGTTCAGGGCTCTGTTCAGGCCACTCAAGTTTCTCCACACCAAACTCATCGAACCATGTCCTTGTGGAACTAATTTTGTGCACAGTGATACTGGAAGAGGGACTTCCTCATTCTGCTACTAAAATTAGAAGAACACACTTGTCAAAATTGTATTTGTATTGCACATAATAGGAATAAGTAAAGTAGAACTTTTTACCACTTAAGAGACCCAACGTCCATGAGCTCCTTCGCTTCCACCAACATCTTCTCCAGGTCTTCTGGGTTCACCCTACAAGGCTAAGTTGAGTGCTCAGTCACCATGCTATAACTCCCACGCATACCAAGAGTGTATATTAAGTTGTACACATACATTCTACAGCAACTTGCAAGCAGGAAGGTAAGAACGTGATAATTTGAATTGGTGTCCATAGACCTCTGGCCATGTGAAGTTAAATATTTTCATGGTTCATCTTTATTTATGTTGACCAATCATGCACCACCCTAAAGCAATGCAGGGTACAGCTTGTCTAATTTAACGCTCTATTCAGAAGACAGTTTTTCTGTTGATGACTATCAGAAAACTCAATAAAAACTTCTCAACAAAAAAAGGACAACAAAAATGAATTCAGAGGGTAATTTTCTGAAATTCTGAATGACAGAGCCAATGGTAGAGCCAAGGGTGGCCATAATGGTGCATTTAAGGCTTGTTAAATTGATGTTTTTTAGCATTTATAGGTGATGGTCACCTGATGGTTGACAGCTTACCCCAGCCTATGGTAACAAGCTCTCCCCTCCCAAACCATTGTTTGCAGTGTCTGGCAGTCGATGGTCTCATCGGATGTGCCTGAATAAATGCCTACTGCTGTGAAAGACTTGTCAAGCTTGGAATAAGTAGATTACACATGGTCCAGATATAAAAACCTCAAATATCCATGTGAACAAGTCCTTTTACTCAGAATGTCTCATCCCTGATAGATGCTGGTTTTGATAGCCGGCAACAGTCTAAAGGGGTATTTTTAAATTATTCCCTGTGAATTTGCTCATAATGTTCATCCATATACAATATATAGCAGGGGTGCCCAAAACGTGAATCGCGATCTTTCGGTAGATCGCAAAGGCAACGCAAGTAGATCGCGGAGACCTGCCTTCCAAAGTAATCTCTACCGTGCACAGTTATTAAGTTCCAAATACCGTTCCACCTTACTGATGATCATTTGGAAGCCTGTTTGAGGCTGGCTACCAGCAACTACTGTCCTGACTATGCAACTTTGGCTGATTCCATTGAGTTTAAGAAGACATCCGAGTAGGGTAATGGACAAAAATGTACAGAATTGTATTGTGCCATACATGTTAATGCTGGTATGCAACGTAAACAATATAAATTTTAAATATAAAGTATACTCAGTATATAAATAAATAAATAAATATATGTTTAGCATTTTTATTGTTGGTAGATCATTTTGACTTTTAAAAGTGTGGGCACCTCTGGTATCTAACATTTCCAACTGTGACAGCTGTGCACTTTGACAAGTAGCTAGTAGGTGGCAGGATTCATTGTTCTAATAGGAACTGAAATGAGAGAATCGAGCCCTTCCCTATGATTTTCAGAAGAATTGGCAGGGGGAGGGGGGGATTTTTAAATAAAGCTCTAAATGTAAATTTTTCACATTTCTGTTAAAACAATCACCTTTTACATGTTTCCCTTGCCTTTTACTTTCTGGCTCCACCTCTTTTTTAGATTTACAAATGTCAATGGTAAGCATGTCAAGAAAGCCCTATGGGTAAGATACAGAATTTTTGTGGGTATCACCCTATTGTCTTTGTGTAAAGATTTATAACTGTTGCCCTGATTAAAAGGAATACCAATAATAAACATAGGCCAGGAACCATACAGAATACTGCTGATCAAAACACAGCAAAAAACATTAAACATTAATTTTCAGACTTCCTTTTCTGATTATACAACTAAGGTGCTTTAATCAAAAGTCGTAAAAACAAAGTAACCTACCTCAATTTCTGTCCTTACACACTTAGCTAAATGTCTTTTATAGCCTTGCCGGCCCCTTTCTATTTAATACTGGACTCCTCTTGAATTTTTAAGCAGACTGAAATGCATCCTTTGCTTGATGTTTTTAAATATAATTTACCAAGATTGTGTACATGCTAGGTAATCATCTTTAATTATAGGGAGAGTAATTATGCATGAAAAACATCATGCAAGTTATTCACAGTCCCTAATGAAATAAAAGCACTGATATAAAAATATCATCTGCAGCTGAGCACTGCAAAATGTGTAAACTAAGGAGTATTAAAGGGTAACTCCAGACAAATAACTTCATGGGTAAAACACATCTATAGAAGCTGGTCGTCACACTGCTGTGCAAACCTGACCTATAATTGGAATTCAAGTTCATGGCCTTGATAGAGATCTGTCTGTCTGTATCTAATGAGTTCATACCTTGGATTCCCGGGTTTGTACCAAGCTTGTATGTGCTTGTCCCGATCACTGGTCTTCAATTTGCACTCTTAGTGCTTGGTCTGTGTGTCTGGAAATTGGACTCCATGATTGTCCAAGGCTGAGCTGCTACCTGCTAAACCTGCATCATGGCTGCACCCCCTATCACAATGCAAGTCAAGGCAAAAACAAAATATTTTGTATGTCTTTGCAATACATTCACATTTCCTGCCGTTTTATTCCTTCGTAAGCACAGCAAATACAGAAATATAATCCCTAAAACAGAACTATCACCAAAAACATTTACTTTACATAAAAGGGTTAATATTAAGGGTAAAAATTATCTAAAAATTAGTCCCTCCTCTTCCATCGCTGCAGCGCTAAAGACTGAATGGGAATGCAGAGCCTCGTGGGATACCCATGTAACATATCCTGGCTGCTCCTCTTGCACATGTCCAATCTCAGGCATGCACAGAAGAGGCTTTCTCCTCAAGGCATGCGCAGTGATATCAGCACTCCTTTTTGCTTATTTACAGCAGACTACGAAACCCAATCTCGCTCCTAACGCAGTGTGAGATTGGGTGATGTAGTCAGAAGAAGGACAAAGATGGGGGGCACCTGGCGCTCCCTCTGCCCCGGGGTGATGGAGGATTCCAGGATGGTGCAGGACCCAACTGAAGAAAGATCCGGAGTCGTCGATGAATCTGCAGAAGTAAAGGTAAATAGGATTTTTTTTTTATTTTAAATTTAGTTAGTTTAATCTGCCAGGAATCCAGTGAGCTCCTAACTTTCTGCTGAGCTAGCAAAACATTTAGGCTATCCCCCTCTTTTCGTGTGAGACTTCCCCTACCTCCTAGATTGTAAGCTCTTCGGGGCAGGGTCCTCTCCTCCTGAGTCACTGTCTATATTTGTCTGTCATTTGCAACCCCTATTTAATGTACAGCGCTGGGTAATATGTTGGCGCTATATAAATCCTGTTTATTAACAATAATAATAATAGCTCATGGTGTTGTATCGAAGCTCTATCTATTTAGCACATGTATTACCAGCTGACTGTCCCTGGCCCTCCCTTTTTTTTTATTGGATTTCAGTTTTGGCAATCACGGGGGCTCAGATTTTTATGCGAGTGGTACCTAGAGTGCTATGAATGCAGATTCAACCTGTCTAGGAAAATCTACTCTTCCAGACATACATTCACCCATCTCTTTGATTGTAAGCCCCTCTGGGCAGGGTCCTCCCCTCCTCCTGTGTCACTGTATCTGTCTGTAATTTGCTACCCCTATTTAATGTACAGCGCTGTGTAATATGTTGGCACATATGCTGGGTGATTCAGCAAACATGGGATTGATTTCTTAAAAGTCATTTGCTATTTGTTAGCAAAGGTTTCCAATCCTGGACCAGATCCATTTCAGGTTTGCTGGATTAGCCAGGCTCACTGATGAAAGTGTATCCTTTTTAGCCTTGGAGAGCTTTAATAAATCAGGCCCTATGTCTCACCACAGCAGCTTCATAATGAATAAAGGGATGAATACCTGTACAGCTCACTGCCCCCAGCTGTCAAATATTTACACACTTTAGGAAGCAGTGCAAACAAGTGACTGGCAAGGTGCAAGGATACTTGGGGAACCAGAAACAGATATGACCCTGCCCTTGGAGAGTGAACAGGCACTTAAAATCCAGATAATTTCCTTAAACCATAACATTTATTACAAGAGTTGAACATCTTCCTAAATTGTAACATTCATTTGAATTATTTAATGATGAAAAGCAAATTCCAGTTTCCTTTTTTTATCTGCACATTGATTTAGTACTCCACACAAAGTGGCTGCCAATGTTCAACAATTTTAGTGAATTTTTACACAAGTCTTTGATTTAAAACCCCCCTAGCGTTCTAATTCTGTCATTTTTTGATGCAAAAAGTGATCCTATTTTTTTTGCGTAGAAATTTTTCTTTATATTGTGGGCCTGTAATTCTTAGGATTAACTCCCGGGTATAATTATTATATTTATTTATTATATTAGAATCATAACACCAAGCAGAAATCCTGCATGGTGCATCGCATCTAACTGCAGATGCGTGCATCGGGGTGGTGGGGACCCGGGCGGTATTTACTCCGTAATCTGCATTTTATTTTCCCGCCCGGCCACGCCCCCCGACGGAGAAGCGCCCCGCCATCACAGCGGGATCGTGAGATCGCCGCTGGAGTGCGGGGATAAGGTAAGAGTGTGACTCGGGATTACCGCTTTTTGCAATTTTTTCCACCCCGAGTCACACTCGGGAATACCGCTAGAGGGGTTAATCCCTTTCAAAGACATTCACTGATTTTTCAAGCAAAATAATTCTGTTGCCTTAAGTTACAATACAGGCCAGGGGTCCCCAAGCCCTGGTCCGCGGCCCACTAGTCTCCCGTATGGCTCGAGGCTCAGGACAGTGGGCGAGTTGTGTCTCAGGATGTCACTGTTTCTTCCCCTTTGAGTGACACACAGCTCCCCACACATGTGCAGTCTGGAGTCTGTAAATTTAGTGGTCCATGATGTCCAAAAGGTTGGGGACTGATAAAGGCAACACATGCATTGCAGCATACCAGGATACATTGTAATGCACTGGCACAACTTTGGCAGTCCATTGAAAATTAACGGGCTGGACCCCAAACTTTTAGTTGCAGCTTTTGCATTGAGACCACATAGACAGCAAGGTTCCCTCTCTGTGTAACCGCCAGCAAGGGGGGGCCTTTCTACTCAGGACGTGACTGCTTTATAAAGAAAGCTGCAAGAAATTGAAAACTTTTGCTGCAGCTGGAATGTATTGAGAAGATATAAATGGAAAGTTCATTCAGACTTTATTTGCATCTTGCTGAGTATATTCTACAGTCCACGAGTCATCATCAGATAAAAATGTGCAATGGCAATTGTTTTGCGGCAAACAAAATTAGGTCATTTTTTATCTTGTGTAAATATAGTGTAATACACCAATTTACCTCCTCTAATATATACTGTGCTGCATACCCTGATAAGTATATGGTAAATGAAGAAACAAGAAAAGACAGGCTATTTAAGGTGCAGCAATATATTGAAAAACCAATGGTGGATCAAACACATACAATGTTATACTTCACAATCGTATACATGTGTGAATAATTCCTAAATTTCCTTCCCCACTGGACAAAATGCAGTAGGGGGTGCGAAAACTAGACAATAGCTGCCAATCTCCAACAAACAGCACCACCATCATGCACCCTTGTTCCAAGAATATACTCTACATCACTTCAAAGGCTTTTTCAAGCATCTGATGTGATGCTTCTCATCATTTAATCACGGCAATGTATCCTCTTGAATCTCCCTGCTTCTAATCTTGCACTCTGATGTCTACAAATCCCCCGAGGAACCAATATAGGCGAAACGCATCAGGGCACGACATTTACCCCTCATTATACCTGATTTCTGCTCGCTAAGTAATCATTATCCAGTTTTCGCACCCCCTACTGCATTTTGTCCAGTGGAGAAGGAAATTTAGGAATAATTTTTACCATTATTACATTACATTTTCCAGGAGAGAAAGTGACATGATGGAACATTCTGGAGATGGAGCTTCTTCATCACAACACTTCAAGATCCTTTACATCCCCTCATAATAGGAAAATAATTACCAGACGACTCCTCCAGATCATCGCCTGGATCATTAACCCTATGGCCTGGATTTATTAAAGCTCCCCAAGGCTGGAGAGAATAAACTTTCATCAGTGATCCAACAAACCTGGAACAGATCTGGTCCATGATTCAAAACATTTGCTTGCAAATTACTTTGAAGAAATCCATTCCAGGCTTGCTGGATCACGCAGCTTCACTGATAAAAGTATATGCTCTCCAGCCTTGGAGAGCTTTAATAATTTAGGCCCTATGTTGGAATTGACACTTTTGCCATCATCATACAGTTCCCACTAACTTTTGGTAACAAAAACTTAGCAAAGATCTCGTGTTCAGCTCCAATGTACCAGTTCTACAGTCTTTTATCAACGCCATTCACAGCTTGAGATAACATTGGTGAGATGTTTTGTTGTAGTTTCACAGCTCAAACAGGATGCTGCTTGCCTACCGTCATGCAGAAAAAATGTAAATTGAAAATGAAAGCATGTCCCTTTAGGAAATGGAGATTTAAAGGGAATCTACTGAAACAAAAAGTGCCATTGCTTTGAGGGATCAAGCAGTTGTCATTTTGGTCACTGACCCATTACAAGTACCCAGGTGACATTATTTTGTTGGCAGCTGAGACCGGAAAAAAAAAGTTTAAGCTAAATGTCTCTATTTGAACAGAACTGACATTGTGATTCAGAAGATGAAAAACCCAATGTTGTAGCTTTCTCTGTTTATACTTCAAGAGCCCGTGCAGGCCGAACAGAAAAAGGTAAATAAATACTATTTATAAATCTGATGACGTCACTACCCTGTTTTCCCCTATCAGTTGGCTTTAAGAGCTATGAAAAAGACTTAGAAAAGTGGCACAATATTTAATTAAAAAATCTATACAGTATTATCACCTGAGCTTGACAAACCAATAAATGACAAAGAAGACAAAGAAGGCAAAAAGCATCATGTAGCAAAGGAGTTTGGTCTGGCTGCCCCTGGAAAGGGCTTTGAGTCGGCCCATGGTGGAGCCCAGGATACCGCCTGTGGAATCAAAGTCTGAATCCTGGAAAAGAAGATGGAAAAAGAGGAATTGGTTAGCCGGTTGGACAATACAAGAGCCTTAAATAATAAATGCTTTCAGGTGAACGTTTTTCAAACCCTGCGTGTATCTCATGTATGCTCAATAAACTATTGGCACATGTGTACTGCAGAATTATAAATGGTTCCTGCCACGGTCCACTGATGGCTTCTGTAGGGTTCAAAGCACACTTCAATTTAATACTTACAGAGATCCAAACACTGGGTCTGGCATCTATTTACCTCATTATTATTAAACAGGATTTGTATAGCACCAACATATTACGCAGTGCTGTACATAAATAGGGGTGGCAGATGACAGAAACAGACAGTGACACAGGAGGAGGCGAGGACCCTGTCCCGAAGAGCTTACAATAAGAGGTGGGGAAGTATCACACAATAGGAGGAGAGATACGGAATGGTGGGAAGTAGTAAGGATTTTGGAGACAGAAGAAGATGAGTGGACAAGTTTGAAAGGATGGGTTTTGAGTGCTCTTCTAAAAACCAGAATGTAGGAGCAAGCCCTCGCCACTCTGCTGCCAAAATCTATGCAGTGCTCTCCCTTTGACTTCTGACTTTCCCAACAAAGAATATGAGAACAGACAAATCTCAAAGCTCCTGTGCTTTGCTTTCAAATCACTCCGCAGTTATTGTCCCTCTTACATTTTTGACCTGGTAAAAAAAACTCTCCCCCAGCCGCTCTCTTCGCTCCTCCAATGACCTACTAATGACTTCCTCACTCATAACCTCATCACACGCACGGCTACAAGAATTCTCTAGAGCTGCCCCAACTCCCTGGAATGGTCTTCCTTGTCCTACTGAGCTTGCTCCTACTTTCTGCTCATTTAAGAGCACTCAAAACCCATTTTTTCAATTTTGCCTACCCATCTTCTTCTGTCTTTTGAAACCGTCACAACTTCCCAACACTACATATCTCCCCTCCTATTGTATGTAAATTCTCCACCTAATAGATTGTAAGCTCTTTGGGGCAGGGTCCTCTCCTCCTGTGTCACTGTCTGTATTAGTCTGGCATTTGCAACCCCTATTTAATGTACAGCGCCAGGTAATATATTGGCGCTATAAAAATCCTGTTTAAAATTACCATTAATAATAATAATAATTAAGTCAATGGAGCTGGAGCACTTCAGGTGTGGGCAGTAGAGCAATAATGGAATGTAAACAGAGGGGGGTCACCAGACTGGGCCCTGGATTTCTGCAAGTACTGAACAGTGCAGGCAGAGTGGGTTAGATAAGGTCAGTGTAGGAGGTCGGGTGGAGGGTGAGGTAAAGATAAACTATGCCTAATATTTAAAGGAAACATGCAATAAGAGCAATATAACCGAGAGGCTGCCATTGCTGACAGTTTGCTGGCTTTCAGTTAATTTTCTTTTTTTTTTTTTTTTGGCTTTGAAGATTTCTGAGCCACAAAAGCAAAAATAGGACCATAATAGAAGTATAAATGGGATGGGGGCATTCTTTAAGAACACAATGTGATTTGCCTTGAATTTGATACGGTCTCTTTAGAAATTTTGAAGTGCACAGACAGGACTTCTGTATGACCCCCTATCAGGTCGCAGTAAAGATTTCAGTCCAACAGTGTATGATGTAGTATCATTTGGATAACAGTAAATCAGACTCCATGGAATTTCTTTAATTGTAAGCTCCTCTGGGCAGGGTCTTCTCCTCTTGTGTCACTGTCTGTAGCGGTCTGTCATTTGCAACCCCTATTTAATGTACAGTGCCGCAAAATATGTTGGAGCTATATAAATACTGCATAATAATAATAATAATAAAATTAATCTACAGATAAAGACTAGGGGGGAAGTGCAGGCTGATACTCAGCCCCAGTATAAAATACTCACCATGTCTGACAGCAATTTATTATGGTATTTCACTTCTGTACCAATATCAATGGAAAGCTAAAAGAGAAAAAAAAAAACAAAAGCTAATTATCAGAAACATATTCAAGGTGTTTTAAGTCAGAAGTTTGTGTGAAAAAGTAAGCAAGTACCCCCCTCCCCCCATGGGAAATTATTTCCTTTACCATATCTGAACATAAATGTTAGTTGTTCATTTAAACTCGTCTTACAGATAAAGGTGATACACCTAAATACTTTAATAAAATATTATTAGATATCATGTTGAAAAAGTAAGTACACCCTTGGTCTCTAAGCTGCAATTGCCTTCTTTACTAGAAGTGAATCTACCCACCAGTTCCTGACCACCATGCAAAGCTCTTTCAGTTGCTTGATGTTTGTGGGTTTCCTTTCAAATACTCATTGCATTTATTTCGGATTTAGATCAGGGCTTTGACAAAGGCAGCCTATTCTTTTTGGGCCATTTCTTTGCGGATTTGCTAAATTCCTTCAGATTATTATTGTATTATACATTTTAGCTTCAACTTGGACAGCTGACCTTTCATTCTCATCAGACTCACACTGCTATGGTGCAGAATTGAGTTACTTGATGACCACAAGCTGCCCTGACCCCAACCACAAACATTTCTACCACCGTCCATTCTATGCTGTCCATGACTAAAGGAAACTGAATCACAATACAGGGCTGCCACCCGCCTACGGCTTCTTCTTACCCAACTTTCTGGGTTGCACACTGGATTCTAATCCCTCCATTTCTTGTGCTTTTGACCCGACTGAAAAATATCCCCCTAGCCACTCTCTTTGCTCCTCCAATGACCTAATAATGACTTCCTCACTCTTAACCTCTTCATACATACAACTCCAAGACTTTTCTTAACCACCTTGCCCTTAAGCCTGACCTTCGTTCGGGCACAAAAAAATTGCAAGGATGGTTAACCCCGAGATTTTTCCCATCCTTACTTACCTGGTCCTCCTGTGCTCATCCAGCGTCGTTTTTGTATTCCAGCGTCGTCCGTTGATCTCCCTCTCCAGCGTCGGGTGCCAGCGGGACCGGTAAGATGCCGGCTGGCATCTTGTGTTCCGCTGGCCGGCATCTTGTGTTCCGCCGCCCGGCCGTCGGGACACAAGATGCCGGCCGGCTTCTTACCTGGTCCCGCTGATTGTCCCACGTCCTTCTCGTTCCAGCGCCGGGTGCCTTCTGAAACGAGAAGCCGTCCGGCGGAGAAAAAAAAAAACGGACGGCTCCTCCCTGCGTGCGTGATGACGTCGGCGCGTGTGCGGAAAATTCAAATAGAAACTCATTCATTTATTTTGTATTGGATTCAATACAAACTCCTGTATCCAATCCAATACAAAAAATAAAAAAAATAGAAAAAAAGTAAATAACTTGGAAATTCAAATTTATATTTTGTATTTGATTGGATACAAACTTGCGTATCCAATCCAATACAAAATAATATAAAATTAATACAAAGTACATACCTGGTAAATTCAAACTCTCATTTTATATTGGATTGAATACAAACTCCTGTATCCAATCCAATACAAAAAAATAAAAAAAATAAAAGTAAATAACTTGGAAATTCAAATTCTTATTTTTTATTGGATTGGATACAAACTCCCGTCTCCAATCAAATACAAAATAATTTAAAACAAACCCCAATAAATACAGAATCAAAGTTTTAAAAATTGCCACTTATTCCCTGGATGGCTAGTGTGTAACACTGTGTCTTATCTTACCTTTGCTGATCTTCGCCTAATTTTGACCATTTGCTGCCTGCTTTGACCTCTGCCTGGACTCCGACATCTCTGCCTGCCGCCTGCCCTGACCTCTGCCTGGACTCTGACATCTCTGCCTGGACCTGGACATCACCGCCTGCCTGACCCCTGCCATGGCTTCAAGCTTTGTTTATGTAGTCATGTTTAAGCTGATTTTTGTGTTTTTCCTTTAATTTTATTAAAAGTAATTTTTTTTTTTAAATGATTGTGTGTTTCAAACATTTTTTATATTCATAATATCTACTAGAACCCCTGTTCGGACATATTTCTGTAAGTTACAGGTCTACATTTAAAAAAAAAATTTCATGAAAAACAGTGGATCACTTTTGGTACAGAAATCTAGACCTCAGTGTAACGCTCAGGAGGTTAAGCTGCCCCGACTCGGCTTGCTCCTACTTTCAAAACAGCCCCTAAAAGTCATCTTTTCAATTTCACCTCCCCGTCTTCTTCTGTCTCCTAATCCCTCACTACTTCCCATCACTTCCCATATCTCCCCTCCTATTGTGTGAGACTTCCGCCAACTCCTAGATTGTAAGCTCTTCAGGGCAGGGTCCTCTCCTCCTACTGTGTCACTGTCTGTATCTGTCTGTCATTTGCAACCTCTATTTAATGTACAGTGCTGTGTAATATGTCGGCGCTATATAAATCCTGTTTAATAATAAATTGTTATATTATAATGTTAGTAGATTTGAAATGGTGATAAATGTAGTTGGAAGGTATTCTTACTTTTTACAAGTAACAGATTTGCAATTTTGCTTATTGAGATTATGAGAATAAATACAACTCGTCAATGAAATCTCCAATCTCAATTACTTGTATTATGATTATACAGTAAGTATATCAGTCAGTAATAATAATATATAATATATTAGTACTAACATGGCTGTATAATAGGAATTGCAGTCTTCTACACACACTCATATCATTCCCAGCTGATGTATGAAGGAAAAGTAAAGACAAACTCGCCAATATTGATTCAATGACTGAAGTTCACAAACATCACTGAGGACTCTGACCAGAGATTTGTCAGAGAGATCACAGACTAAGGCTATGTACACACGCCAGATGATTCTCATTTGACAATCACCTCAGGGCTGATATCGGACAAGAATCTGGCATGCATACAGCGCTCATCGTCCGTTGTTCCGTCATCTGTCCTGGCGGATCCATGGAAGATGAAGGATCATAATGAAAGTGAAGGGGAGAGAGCGCAGCGGGGTGCCGCTCTGTCTTTCTCCCATGTACAACGCTCATTCATGCACCTTTCAGTTCTTTGTCATTGGAAAGGATTGTGAAAGATTTTTTCCAAGGACAATTATTGCACGTGTGTACCCAGCCTTAGTGACAGCAATGGGAATGGCCGACTTGTTGTGGGTAATTCTGACACAGCAAACATGGACGATAATTTGCTTCAATCTAACCATGGTGATACCCACATACCAGGAGCACTGAGGGTCTCCATGTTGTGTCCTCTGTACAATATTCAGCTATTTTCCATTTTTACTTAAGTTTAGCTGGGCACAGATATTCCAATCT
Organism: Pyxicephalus adspersus; assembly: GCF_032062135.1. Classification (NCBI taxonomy): domain Eukaryota; kingdom Metazoa; phylum Chordata; class Amphibia; order Anura; family Pyxicephalidae; genus Pyxicephalus; species Pyxicephalus adspersus. The sequence goes on from NC_092862.1 coordinate 137,918,560, forward strand.
CTTCGTACAATCCGCTTCATAAATATGTGTATAAGATAAACCTAATGCAACCTAAAATCATTAGAAAAAAAAGTTGTATGCAACCAGAATGTAGGGCAGGCTCATTCATGGTGGTTGGTGGCTCAGTGATCAGCACTCCGGCCTTTGCAGTGCTAGGTCCGAATCTCAGCCAGGACACTATCTGCATGGAGTTTAAAGGTTCTCTCTGTGTTTAGTGGGTTTCCTCCCACATTCCAAAAACATGCATGACCCTAGGCTGTAATACCATATGACTATTGCAGATATAATAGGGATCAACTAATTCATTCACCTGACAATGAAAATTGGGCTAAGCTCTACTATACCTATCACTGACAGGCAAATACTGTCATATGCACAATGGCTCAGAGGTCAGCACTTTGGCTTCCTCATAAAATTGACCTTACACTGTAATAATGACATATGACTATGGTAGGGACATTAGATCGTGAGCCCCTGAGGGACAGCTAATGACATGACTATGGACTTTGTACAGCGCTGTGTAATATGTCAGCACTATATAAATAATGTGTAATAAAAATAAATGTAAACAACTGAAAACTCTTAAAGCACAATTACACTCTGACTTCTGACTTCTGATACAATACAAATCAGTCTCTGACGCCTTACTGCCCATATAGCAATCCCAGCTGCCTTCATCCTAAAGTAATGTCATCTGTGTAAAACATAATTCCACAGTACTTTGGAGCTAGTAGCAGCCATACTGCAAGGTCACGTTATATCTTGTTTATGAGGAGAGCTGTACATATCAGAAACAAGGCATATTGCTGATTATTGTCATTTTATCTGTCACACAGGAGACTTCCTGGTTTATTCATTTAGCAATCAGCAGCTTATTTCCTGCAATCCCCTGACATCATTCATTGAGTTTGCTGTGACATTGTGATCAGTGTTCTCCCCAGCTCCTTTTAGCTGGGCGCACCACCTGGCACTTTTCAGTGACCACCTGGCTGTTTTTGGGTGGTGACTGAAAAGTAGGGTCACAATACAAAGGCTACATCTTCTTGCCACCCTCTCTAATACTTTATAAAATGTATTCTGTTCCTAGAAGTCCTAAAAGTGTGGCAAATCTACTGTAGCAGAGGAGAAATTTTAGGCGTTTTTTAGGCCTAAACTTAACATTTTTACTTTACATAGAAGGGTGGACAACCCTTTTTTTTTTAAAGTCTAAATGGTTGCAGCCTAGGCGATCGAGAATGAATGGGAGTGCAAAGCCTCCCGGGATACCTAAGTCACGCATCCCGGGAGGCTCTTGGGTACTCCTTCGGGCATGCGCTGGAGCCATTTAGTGAGAAGAGAAACATTTTCTGATCTCAGGCATGCACACTTTTTTTTCCAACCTACGTCACCAGATCTTGCGCCTGGGTCGGGTGACATAGGAAGGAGATCCAGGAAGAAGAGGAGAAGATGGCGGTGCATGGTGCGCTGGCTCAGAAACGAGACGACGCAGGACCCAGAGGAAGAGACTTCCGGACCAATCAACTGCTCTGCAGGATTGAAAGTAAGTGGATTTTTTTTTTGTTTTAGGCATTTTTGAGTTTAATTCCCCTTTAAAAGGAGCGCAGAGCCTCCCAGGTTACCTATGTCACGCATGCTGGGAGGCTCTTGGCTGCTCCTTCTACACATGCTCTAATCTCGGGCATGCGCAGAAGGGGCATCTTTTCCTCCAAGGTGAAAGAGATGCCGATCTTACGCATGTGCAGTGAGATCGTCTCTTTTTTTCCCCTTCACAGTGGTTACATCACCCGATCTCGTACCTGCGCAATGCAAGATTGGGTGACGTAGCCAGAGAACTGGAAGTGAATTAACCTCCCTAGCGGTCTGATTCTGGCCGTATTTCCATGCAAGAAGCGGTACCATTTTTTGCATTGGAAATTCATTTTACATTGCAGGTCTATAATTCATAGGCATAAGAATATCTTTGTATTGGACTCAATACAGCTATTTTGTATTGAATCCACTGAATGTCGTGGCTGGACATCGGAGGAGGCGGACACGTCCTCAGGACCTGCGGAGATCAGCAGAATGGCGGGGGACAGCGACAGAACAAGGTAAGTGGGGTTTTATTCTGCTTTTAGGTACCCAAAGTCTGATTTGGGAATAACCCTTTTTGCATGTAAAATCCACCCCAAGTCAGACTCGCCGCTTACTCTGCCCTGGGAAGAAGAAAAATTCCAGGACATCGTGGGACCAGATCGAGGGAAGGACCAGCGCCATAGAGGATTCCACTGGATAAAAGGTAAGTGTGATTTGTTTTTTTAGTTTAGTTCCCCTTTAATTCTGCTTTAAGGAGCCTGGTATGCGGTGTTTTTGGCGCAATTTATACCCTATCAGGTCTCTTAGATTGTAAGCTCTTCGGGGCAGATTCTTCTCCTCCTGTGTCACAGCCTGTATCGGTCATTTGAAACTCCTATTTATTGTACAGCGCTGAGTAATATGTTGGCGCTATATAAATACTGTTTAATAATATTATTAATAAGGTTTATTTTACCCTCCATGTGTGGTAGTAAACCTGACACTGAAGCTGTCAAATTTGTCGTATGTCTTTTTTACATACTTCATTATTATTAAACTGTATTAATATATATATAAAGCGCTAACATATTACATAGCGTTGTACAATAGAATGACATGAAAAGCTATAGTTGTCACTGAAAAAATTAAACCCTAAAAAACCATAACACATTGAGACATAACAACCCTTTCATTTTGCCTCTAGTGGCACTACAAGTCCCAGGTATAAAATAGGAATCAACCTGGAACTTCACACATCTGGAACCCAATTTTGATGGACTTCAACTCCCAGAATTCCTGCTGCATCTCCAGGCCAGAAACGGCATGTGTTGCATGCTGGGAATTGTAGTCTAGACTTTCTCTGAAGCCCCCTTAGATGTACGGCGGCCCAGGGGAGTCAGACTTACAGATTTCAAGGCGTTCGCTTTGAGCCGGAGGCTCTCTGTGAGTCTTTCGTTCTCCTCTTCATAGACGCTGTAGCCGCTCATCTCCGGGCGGCCTTCCCGGTGCTTCATCCCTCCCCGGTCCATGTTGGCGGTGTATGAGGAGCTGGCTGACAACACACACTGACTACGTGTACTGCGCTGTACGGCCAGCGGGGGGCGGGGGAAGCCGGGTGGAGGACGGCAGGCGGGAAGGCTCAAAACTCCTCAATAAGCGTTTTCTGCACAAATTACTATATATTTCTATGATTCTCCTGACAAAATAGGCTTTTTATCAAACTCAAACCCCTCCAAATTCATAAATCATTATTTTACACAAATGTTATCCCTTTCTGATCAGATTTTTGCTATTTATATTTAACCATTTAGCAGGTGCATCCATTTTTTGCATGTTAAAATGCACATTTTAAGCCTGAATTTTATTAAAACCCCCTGTTCCTGCCCAAAGGAAGTCGAATGATCTAGCAAACCTGGAATGAAGTCATCAAATGTTTTCAATCCTCGACCAGATCTATTTCAGGTTTGCTGGATCACCCAGGTTCACTGATGAAAGTGTATCCTCTCCAGTCTTGTAGAACTTTAATCAGGCCCTTTGGGTTGAGTGGAGGTTAAATAAACTGGGCCGCTATTAAAGTCAATTTGTTGTCTTGCTTGGAATAAATGTTTTTTTTTTTCTTTTTGATTCTTCAAATCACTTTTAGTGAGCCCAGCCTGTGAATGAAGAGTAAAGAGAGAAGCAGCACAGAGCACCAATCACTGTTCCCAGTTCTGTTCCTATCAGCATGATGCTTGCCTCCTTGTGCTGTTTCTACTTCTCCCATGCCAGCCCTGTTGTAAAGAAACTTGAAGAGGCTGATACCGAGTCTAATTTAAAACTTAGTAGGTAAACTTAGTTGAAAGACCAACCAGACCAGATTTTGTATTGAATGCAATACAAATAGATTTTGAATTTCCTGCCCTGCCCCGTCGGCAACGTACACACACACCGATGTCACCGGGAACTCCCCGATGACACGTCGTGTGCAGACGTAGGAAGAAGACGGAGATCGCGGTGCGGGACGCCGGCGGATCAGACACTCTATTTACTAACCTTCCCATAGGTTTACATACCCCCAGTGTGACTCGGGGTTACCACTTCTAGCAACTTTTTTCTACCCCAAGTCACACTCAGGGTTACCTCTAGGAAGGTTAATCAGCCACGTATATATTGTTTAATTTTTCATCTGAACAAGGAAGCTGTTTTAGTACAATGTGTAAAGACTCAAGACTTGTAAATTCGTAGTGGGTATTAGACTTGCTCACATTGATATTAAATACGAGAAATAGTGAACATGGATGAAATGTGTAATTCAATGTAACTTGTTGGTAAACCAGTTAATGTATGTGTTACAATAATGTAGTTGTTATATTAATTATTGAGAAATTCTCCAAAGGGGTATTGATAAATTGCCAGTATCCATGTGGAGTAATGTATGAATGTTGGATGAATGGGTTCCTGACTCGGGGTTCTCTTTCTTGGGCTGCATTATGTGTGCAAAGAGGATACTTCTAAAGGAATACTGTCGAGTGTCAGAAAGATATGGAGAATAAAGAATAAATACAGATATCAATTTGTTTTTTTATGTCACTTCTTGAAATGTTTGTGTGCCATTCAGGCACAAGACCAGGGAATGTTGGAAGTGACCAAAATTGATACAAATATGACAATTCTGCTTTTTTGGAAACAAGCTATAAACATCATTATCTGTGGAGACAGATGCAGACCCTCAACCATCAAAGGATTGCTTAACAGAGAAAATGATTGATCTTCCATGAATGGATGCCTGGACCTGGAGCGGGGTGAGGTTCAAGGAGAGAAAACCCTGGTGTGTATGGTTGTATGAGAGATTGACCATGTGCTAGAGATAGAGCTAGACCCCTTTCCTTCCCCTTTCCTATATACCCCTTACCTTCTTCCCTTTTGTCTTGAAAATCATATGTAAATATTATCCTAAGCTGTAAATAAACCTTTCCCTTTTGTAAGATCTATTGCTCCTTCTTTAAAAACAAGGCAGACCCCTATAAATCCCTTCTATTCTTTGCAAAGAACTGCATATTCTTAATGCTGGTGGCTACAATTCATGCTCCCTTAGGAATGTTCTTTGTAGCCACCCCATTGTATTATAGAGCTGAGACTACAAGTTTTACACCCCCATCCAGTATATGCAATGCAAGGAATCATGGTAGATGTAGTTTTCTTACAGGCTGGGCACTGCAGCCACTCTGCTGCCCTCTAGTGTTCAACCTGAAAACCATCACAGAATGACAACATAAACCAAAGATTTGCACAATATTTTTCTTATATGTTTGTGTGCGCATTGTGAATCTTTTGTATTTGCCTATGGTATCTGGCTCCTAGTAGTTTAGAAGGAATGCCCAGGTCTGTGTGTATATATAATATATCTGCACAGATACAGCATAGGTGGAAGATCACGTGACAAGCATGCGCACAGCAGGACTAAAGAAACATGGGTAACATGGTGGTTTAGAGGTCCAAGGTTCAGATCTCGGCCCGGACATATCTATTTCCTCCCACATTCCAAAAACAGGCAGTTAGGTTAATTGGCTTCCCCCCAAAATTTGTCCTTAGACTACATTAATGACATATGACTATGGTAGGGACATTATAATGTAAGCCCCTTTGAGAAACAGCTAGTGACATGACTATGAACTTTGTACAGCGCTACGTAATATGTTGGTGCTATATAAATACTGTATGATAATACCAATAAAAGATTTCTAACGGTGATGAATTAGCGATAGCCCAAAGCGCAGTCTGTTCCATTGTAAGCCTCCGCCATGGCCGATCGCTGGATTTACCCGCTGATTGAATTGCTGTGTGTTAATATTTTAGATCTTAAAAAAATCCCCCAAAAAAGAACACGCTTGTGGCAAAAACACAACTTCGGGAATATTAGCGTACAGTAATTCATCACGGCATTAACACGCCGCAGACTGCCAGGCTTGTGAATAATATACAGCGACGTTAATGATCTGTCGGCCCCTTGGGTATAGAAGTGACAAGTCATTTTTTTTACTTCTTCAAAAATCAGAGCGGAAGTCATCAGCATCCGAAAACTTTGTGATTTGGTAACTATCTTCGCACATCTCTGGGCATCTTTCTATGCTGCCATAGCAAATTGACGATTTTAAAGAATAATTGTACACTTATAACAATTTGGACTCTATAAAGCAGAGAATCAGGCAATGGACCTGATTAATTAAAGCTCTCCAAGGCTGGGGAAGATAAGCTATCATGGGAGAACCTGGGTGATCCAGCAAATCTGAAATGATGGGTTTTGAAGTGTTCTTTTAAATGAGCAGAAAGTAGGAACAAGCCAAATAGGAATATGAGGAAGACCATTCCAGAGAGTCGGGGCAGCTCTAGAAAAGTCTTGGAGCCGTGCGTGTGATGAGGTTATGAGTGAGGAAGTCATTAGTAAGTCATTGGAGGATCGAAGATAGCGGCTTGGGGAGTATTTTTCTATCAGGTCAGAAAGGTAAATGGGACAAGAAGTGTGGAGGCAAATATATAATTATTTATAATATAAAATCTTGACAAAGGCCACAGATTCTATGGGTTGGGCTGTTCTCAGAGTTCAGCCCTTCCCTATCCCTCTCCCTTTTTTCGCTTTGAAAACATAATTTCCCAGATCAGTCACAGGATTTCTGGTGGGATCTTTGCACTGGAATGGAAAAAAGGAAATGCTTTTATTGTATATTTACTATAGAAAAAAGGAGCAAATAGGAAAAATTAATTCTTATTTCAAATTATGAATTTAGTGGCCTGTGAGGTCCGAAAGGTTGGCCCCCGCTGTTCTAGCAACAACCATAGTACAACCAAGTGGACCTTACTGCGTCCCTCTTTAGGTCAATAGAAGCTGCTGAGCACACAGGGGTGCCCAGAATTGAAATGTTTTGTCCAGGAACTGTGCAAACTACCGACGCAACAAAACGCTTCCCAACCATTTCCATACAGTTGAATGGGAGCAGTTGGGAATGTGGTTGGGCATGCAGTAAATCGTTGTGGTTTGCCGCACATCTAAAATTAGGGGTATTCTTTACCCTTTCTGAAATATGAAATGATTTGCTCTCTAACCTATAGAAAGAATTTCCATCCTCCGCTTTCTTCTCCATTTATACCATGGAGGAAAGCAATGGAGGCTCGGTGAAAGGAATAATGAACATATTGTTCATATGTGAACAATGCCGATGTATGAATGTTGTAAATCAGAGCTCGGCAATCCAAGAGAACTTTTCTTGCAGGTAATCAGGGTGCTTGAGATTTATATATTGATACGTGGGAGACTGAAGATTTCTGGAGGTATAACTACAACTCAGCGTTCCCTTCCATTAGTAATGCGTTGTATTGATTGTAGCTGTAATGTGTGTGATTATCGGGAATTATACCCTGCGGGGTAATTATCAAGGTAATAACTTGAAAGCTGACATTTAATATGGTCTGTTCATCATTTACCCTTTAATAAAACATTTTTGTTTGCATTACATATCTTGTTTAGACCTTATGACCCTGACTTATTAAAGCCCTATAAGATGGACTATCATGGGTGAAACTGGTCATCCAGCAAACCTGGAATGGATTTGAATGGATAAGTGATAGAAATCATTAGCTATCAGTTGGCAAATGTTTTCAGTACAATACATTGGAGGCTTTATCTATAAAAAGGGAATTTGACACAATTTGGGTGATTCACCATTAGGCACCATGGATGGTGTCCAATAAGGATTCATCAAACACCCCAAAACGCTACCTAAAAGCCACAGGATTTCAAATGTAATAAGGCCTATAGATTTTATATGGCTTTGAAGCAAAACGTGAGTAAACTCTAAAAAAAGTGATTTTGATGTTTGCAAGATTATGGAAAGCAGGGTTAAACACAGCAATTTTCCATCATAGGGTCTTGGTTTGCATTAGGATTCAATATCACTCATCCCATGTGTGTTTTATTAATTATAGCAGCTTCCATGCTGGGCTCTTCCAAGGCGTTATTACTTTTTTATATGGATTACCTTGCTGACCTCAATCTCCAACAGCTCTGTGATGGATCTGACTGAAAGGAAATGTTTTTCACCCCAAAGCATAGAGAAGTGCTCAGGAAGATAAAATGTTATGTTGGATAAATCATGTTCTATATGAAGTGTAGAGGGGAAGCTTTGAGGAATTCCAAAATCTAAAAAAAAAGTCACTTTATGCAGGAAAATAGGATGTTTTTTATTTATATGAAGAACTATTGATAGTTTCTAGTTCAGAATACAAGATTTGCCTGCATAATATTGTGTGGGTCCATTTGTGCCTCCAGAACAGTCCTGGCATTGCCTCCACAAGATCTCTGAAGGTGCCCTGTGGTATTTGGCACCAAGATGTTACCATAGGTGGTTCCTCTGACCCGTTCTGTTCCACTGCCAACTCTTCCCCAGGTATACAACCCACCCAGCCATCTCCATAATACAGTGTGATTCATAAGACCAGGCCATCCTCATGGCCCACGGTGCAATTCTAAAGCTCAGTGCCCATTGTGCTTTGGGAGGTACACATGGGTCTGCATGGGTACCCTGACTGGTCCAGGGTTCTCCCCAGCTCCTTTTAGCTGGGCGCACCACCTGGCACTTTTCAGTATCCACTCGGCGGTTTTTGAATGGTTACTGAAGAGTTGGGTCACAATACAGGACTGCTACCCACCTACAATTTCTTCCCGCCCAGCTTAATAGTGAGTTTATATAGTAAGCTGAATAGATTGTTTTAAGAAAAAACTTAATGTGTTTCTAGATATACAGAATATTCCTGGATATTACATTTTATAACGAATGACACCAGAGACTGTTGATTCAGGGATTTATAAAGGGGATCAGGAAGAATGTTTTTCCCTACTGGAGAAAACCGAACCATGCATTAAAAGGGTTTCTGCCTTCCTCTGGATTAGCTATGTGTATAGGTTTCTTTTTATCATACAGGTAATTCTCAGTTAATGACTTACCTGTTATTATTACTAAACAGGATTTATCAAGCGCCAACACATTACGCAGAGCTGTACATTAAATAGGGATTGCAAATTATTATTATTATTAAACAGGATTTATATAGCGCCAACATATTACGCAGCGCTGTACATTAAATAGGGATTGCAAATGACAGACTAATA
>NC_092862.1:137930209-137944290 GCF_032062135.1 Pyxicephalus adspersus
AGGTTGTGTATGGAGGTTAATTTGTTGCCAACAGATCTGGCATTCCATAGGCTGCCAGAGAGAGGGGGTAAGGACTTATGGGTAGGGTGAATAGGGATGAGGTTAGGAGAAGGGAATGTCTTGCTGAGAGTATATGGAAGGGGGATGCTGTGTGGGGGACCAGGGTTGGGTGAGATGTTACCAGAGAGTATTAGTAAAGTAAAAAGGTACAGGAGCACAGACAGAGAAATAAGGAGAGTAAAAGAGCAGAGAGACAATGAGTTATCAGACAGGGGAGTCCAGGGAGTAGTGCCAACAAAGAGAGAGCAGGATGAATAATACATTTTACAGATAACTGGGAACCATATGCGTACAATAAACAATGTGGCAAGCAGAAGTCCAGGAGAAGCAGTCCAATAAAATGGGGTCAAGTGAGGCTTGTAAACTTGATCCAGGAGTGAAGGATGATGATTCAGTCAGAGATGGTTTGATGAAATACCAGCTTAGAATGGTAGCAGCAGCAGAGGATCTGTTGGAGTCCAGGTGGATAAATCAGTCCAAAGGCAGGAGGTAGAGTTGTAGATTGTAATTGTATGTCCAAATCTGTTCCAATTCCTGTGTCAATTCCCTGGATTAATTCTCATTGCACTTATAATTTGGGCACTTGTTTGGGCACAATTCCCTGGATTAATTCTCATTGCACTTATAATTTGGGCACTTGAGATTTGGGCATGTGACCTGGGTCCTAACGTGACCTTGCCTGTTGTTTAAATAGAAGTGCTTTGGGTTCTGATTAAGGATGGACAGAGGAATACAGGCAGTGACACAGGAGGAGAGGACCCTGCCCCGAAGAGCTTACAATCTAGTAGGTGGGGGAAGTAACACACAATAGAAGGGGGGAAATGTAGTGGTGGGAAGTTGTGATGGTTTCAAAAGACAGAAGAAGATGGGCAGGCAAGTTTAAAAAAATGGGTTTTGAGTGCTCTTTTAAATTAGCAGAAAGTAGGACAAAGCCGAATAAGAAGAGGAAGACCATTCCAGAGAGTCTCTAGGAAAGTCTTGGAGCCGTGCTATTTACCGAACGTCGGCACTTATGACCGTCTCTCCCAATAAGTATACAATACAAGGACTGCACAGTGTACAGCACACTCGCAGCACTATAGACCGGCTCTTTACTATGTTCCTCGCTTAAGGACCATTTCACTAGAATGGAACCTGGTGGTTAAGTGACAAGTATATGTATTGAAGTTTTCTAGTATGTCTATTTATTTTTCTTATGATTAAACTTGATGGACTTTTTCTTTGTCTTTTTTTTAACTGACTTTATAACAATGTATCTAAATTATTATCCTTCTATATTGGCATCTTTTCTAGAAGCATTCCCCACCAACTTCTAATTGTGCTGGACGGTAACTTCTTATATCACAGGAGCCATATACAGAAAACTATAACATTATAAGGAAATAATAATAGTGAGGTTTTGATCTCAACTCCAGATATTGACTGCCCAAATCTTTTAAATTCGGATAACTAATGTTTAAAGATGACCACGATGACTTTGTACTCATTTCAGGCATTCCCAATCTAAGAATCTAAATGAGATCTGGAGGAAAAACACAAAAATATCATTTTTAATAGTAATGTAACCAAGAAGTTCTGGGCACCTTAAATGTCTTAAATATTCCAAAAGCAAGATCTCTTTGCTATAATTTACGATTCTGTTCCTGTCCACCCGGTAGGTTTGGGTGTTCCTTCTCACCTTTGTGTTTTCTAGCTTCTCCTTTTGCATTAATTAAATAAATATAAAATCAATAAGGGAATTTGTCATTATAACAAAGGAAAATGTTTGCTGAGGTTCAATTGGAATCCCAATTTCAATTTATTTTATCATTTATTGCAAATCCACCGACAGTGGCTTAAAAAAAACCAACCAGGCCGCTGCACCCAACTAATCTCTGGCGATGCCCCCTGTGGGGTTAATCATTCAGTTTTGTCGATATTTTTCTGGATTAAAAGACAATAAAACTCAAGTCATCAGGGTTTCATCTAACATGTGGTTGTATGGGGTTCCATATCATGATCGGGAACCATTTTCTTCCACATTTATGATCCTCCCAAAACTGAAGTTAGACGATGACATAATATTATTATTATTATTATTATTATTAATAATAATAAACAGGATTTATATAGCGCCAACATATTACCCAGCGCTGTACATTAAATAAGGATTGCAAATGACAGACTAATACAGACAGTGATATAGGAGGAGAGGACCCTGCCCCGAAGAGCTTATAATCTACTAGGTATGATATGCCTAAATGTAGAGAGAAAGTGAATAGGTAGGTGTAACTATTCCCGTTATAGCTGTTATTAAGTTGTGCTAACCCCTAAGTTCACATCTCTAGCAGGCATAGCATCTGTAAAAGTCCCCAGAGAAGTCACTGCATCCAGCTTCCCCTCAAAGGAACCACTTAAATACTTCACATTGCAATCATAGAATTCCATACTGTCAGATTCACCTTGCCGTTTGTCCAATACAAGTGACACCAATGCTGGTGTTTCATTAATATCCCTGAAGAAGCCCTAATGGCGAAACGCGGTGGAATGTGAGACCTTGTTAATCATGGAAGCACCTTACAAACCATAATCTACTTTTCATTGTTCATTCCTTGGACTAATATATACGTATTTAAACACTAGGAATTTTCTAATTAGCATAATCCCTATTTAATGTACAGCGCTGCGTAATATGTTGGCGCTATATATATCCTGTTTAGTAATAATAATAATAATTAATTAATGAGGGTTAAGGTCCATGAAAATTTGCTTTAGACCCTTATTGCTTTGTAGTTATTCAATGCTATTTAGCATTAAGACTTTTTCAAACCCCATGCATGAATGTGGCTCTACTACAAAATGCTTCACTTTTCTGTTTGTATTGCTTATATATTGTAAAGTACATTAACATATATGATTATATTGTGCCCTAAGACCCCTACTCTTTCTTCTTTTCTCTCTGAAATGTACATTAATACTTTTTTAGGGTATGAGGGTGCTGAGAGGAGTTTAGAGGACCAACAGGGGGTTTGGAGACCCCCAACCCATAAGAAGGCTTTAGGCTGTGCTTATATTTCTCTGTATTCCATCTGTTTCCAGTGTTCTTCACATCTCCGAATTACCTATCTTTCATAAATATTTATATCATGCATCAGCCCCTCTCTTAAAAAATAAAACTGAAATGAATTTAATAGCTGCAAGAATCAGAAATTGAGAGCCTTAAAATTTTATCCGTCTTTCATCTTGCCCAGCTTGTGGCAAGGTTTGTGTTCTAAAACGTGGGAAGTTAAAATTACCATGTAATGTGTTTATGGCGATGAAGAGCGGCATGCCTTCAGATCTTGGGATTTACGGAAGAAGCCGACTGAGCGAGAGGCTTTTGTTATCCTTCGCTTTCATCTGCCTTTTACTTGGAGCTTGACATGATGTAATTTTCAACGTTTTCATAGGCACATCCCCAGAATTACCACCATAATGGGATTGCTCAGCTGTGGGTCCGTAGATTGGAAAACTTTCTCTTTGTGTCGGTAACTTCACATGGCATTTCATTTTATTTTTAAGAAATTTTAATTATTATTTTTTTCCCAGGGGATAATTAAATTAGACTTGGCACATAGGCATCATCCATTAAATAATTTTCTTTGGAAGATGCTAGGGGGTTTCTGAAGCTGTGGCTGATTGATTTCCCATTTGGTGGTGCCTGCACAGATCCAGGGGCATCCAGGGGAGTGGAATATGTGGGACCGCATATGTAATTTGGAAGTGGCTTTGGTCACTGTTTACTTTTTGCTTCCAATGCACAATGTACATTGACCCTTTTTGTGCAAATGTTGTTACTATTGCTTTTCATGATTGTGCGTTGCTATTGAGGTTTTACCTTCCCTCATGAAGGAGTTGCTATGATGAGTGATTTGGAGGACCCAGTTGGCCTGTCACGCTTGGGGAGACAGGGTCAGTAGGGGGCGATATGGTTTGCACATTAATAGTGTGAGCCCTGAGAAGTGCCAAGGCGCAGAATCTAAGTAGTAACCAAGTCTTCTCCAGAGCCTCTAGTGGTGAGGATGTTGCGCTGCTGGTTACTCCTAGGTTGCGGTTCTTGGGCACACCAGGGTGGCCTGAACAATTTACGGTACCAAATCACTAGGAAGAAGAAATGTCGAAGAAGGCACGGGGTTGATGCAGGCAGCAAGCAAGAGAGGTTAGGTCACAAGCCAGGGGTAAAAATACCAGGGTTACAGCAAATAGACACCAGTGACATAGGGCCACTGCAGACGCAGGGGACTCAAGAGACACCGGAAGCAACAGAAGCCACAGGTGACACAGGAAAATCCACAGACAGGAACACTGAAACAGCACAAGGGAATGGGCTAAAAACAACATACTGGGCAACAAGCAGTTAACACAAGAGCTGGACCAGAGAAACACTGAATTAAGCCACAGGTGTACAGAAGCTGCTCAGCAGAGCTAGGGGGCACTAGTGGAGGCACATTGCACAAACGCTGAGTGCTGTGTCTGAGCTAGCTAAATAGCCAGGAATGATTATAAGGCTATTTTCTGATTGGCAGGCGGAATCGGCTAAACTGATAAAACTTGGAAGACAGGCGCGTCCAAAGACAGAACTGCCCGTATGCGCAGGAGAGAGGCGCCTACACTTTAGTGAGGAAAAGGTAGGTGTGACATGGCCATTATTGAGTGATGTGTTGAGTCCAAATGATTTGCAAAATGATAAATTGATGCCCTTTTTTAATTTATTTTAATTTTGAAACCATCTGATACATTTGTATACATTTTGTTATATAAAATGGCGATCTTAAACCCTCTGCACTGGTTTGTTAAATTGGGGTAAAATATTGGAGTGGATCAAATGTTTTGCACTGGATGCAGGTTTGATAAACATTGGAATAAATGCAAGGAGTTCAGTAGGCGAAAGGAATCCCAGCTGGCATGTCTAATCTACCTGGATCATCAGAGGAAGTTTATGAAATATCTGAGTGTCCCGTCTCATCTATAATAATCCATCAAAGAGCAAATTAAAGCCTGGAAATGCTAAGCAATAAATGCTAAGCTGATGTAAAATCTTGTTTTATGTTGCAGCGCATTTGCAGCCAATGGAAAAGAAGGTGAACTAGAACATGGATAGAAAGTAATATATTTTTGGGGTGCAGAATTTATCCAATAAACATAAAATGTATGTAAATGCTATTTGTATATTGTTTTGTGATAAAGAAGTAGGAAATAAACTAATGCAATTTTTTAATCTTATTTTCTGCTATTCAATAATAGGATTACTATTGGTCCTCCACTTAGACTGTTGTCAAATGAATTGAAGTTTGCATTGGAAGGTTTCCCTACACTTCCTGTTACAGCGGTATGATTTTGGATTTCTTATCACTTCCTGTATTGGTGACAATAGTCACTAGGACAAATGGAGAGGGTAGATCTCCTCATGGGGGCACAGACTGCAACATAAACATAACAGGGGTTCTAAAGTCTCATCACCCAATCCTTAAAACCAAACTCTGACCTTGCCTTCTGTCTGGCACCATTGTATCAGTTTATCACTTGGATTAAAATTGCTCACTCTGATTTCGCAACACACTGTGAGCTTTTCACAATGTCCAATAGAAGCTGCAGCAAGTCTCATAAAGCTTTATTTCTTAGCTGGAATATATTCGGCATCATTTAGCGCTTTCCACCCCAGCATGATTTTCTGTGGCCTGCAGCTTTCAATCATGGAGGTTTAGCATTAAATGAGGGCATTACCTATAGTGCTCTGCATGCAAATACAGCCTGCCTAGGAATCCTTACTACTCCAGGCTGACACCCACCCAACAATACCCTTTATTATTTTCAGGACTCCTACCAAGAACAATCCCACTGCTTGAATTGGGACTATCGGCTTTTAACAAGAATATAGAGTCACCGGCCATCCCAACAGCCATGATCTGCCTGCATTGCATAAAGAAGCACAGAAAACCTTATGATGGCACCACTGGGTATAAAAAAAGAATTTAATGAACACAAATGTATTTTTTTTAAGAACTCTGGAATAGGAGGGGTAAGAAGAATAAGGAACATTGAAATATAAACAAAATAAAATCTAGCTTTAATTCTGAATCACGTTTAAATCATTTACACAAATGTAAAGCCCAAGAGCCCTTGATAAAGGACCTTAAAGAGGAACTAAACTCAAAACGCAAAAAAAAAAAAAAAAAACACACCTTTAATCCCGCAGGGCAGTCTGATTACTCAGGGGGTGTTTTGCATCGGGCCCGCATCATCCTGGCATCCGTCCCAGAGCCGGTGCTTCAGGCGCCGCCATCTTAGTCTTCTCTTCCATGTTCTTCATCCTACGTCACCCAACCCAGGCGCGAGACTGCCTAAAGAGCAGAAGCAACGCACAGCTACCAGTCTCCGGGAGGTAGACCCCGAACGTTGTGTCTTCAACCCCGCGAATGGACTGACGAATTCTTCTTCGTCCAACACGGCAACAAAGCCCGGTGTTTAGTGTGCAACAACACCAACAGCACTTTCAAGAGGTCGAATCTCAAGAGGCATTTCGATGCCAAGCATGCGCACACGTACAGAGACTGCCACGCGGATGAGCGGAAGACTGGGGCTGCTCGCTTGCAGTCACGGTTGGAAAAACCTTTCCTTGGATACCTTGTTTCTTCTAGCCTAGTGTGCCTTCATGACCTCCTGAAATGCCCTAGTAGTCCAAAAGTTAGCCAACCCCTGACCTAGGCGATCCATAATTAGGGGGCTGTGCTGCGCCCCATTTTTTTAAATAAAAAATGTGTATTGCACTTAAAAAAAACACAAACAGAATTTTGAATTTAAATAAAAAAGGGTTGTCTAGGAGTTTAGGTACGCTTTAAAATGTAAGCAGAAATAGCTAATGAATGTCCTATTTAAGAAAAACAGTTCATTTGCATTTCTGACATAAATAAAGATTTCACTGTTACTCCAAACTCCTTAGCAGGCAGTAATCGTGCTTTATTTTCTTGTCATATATCGCCGTTATTATTCAGCTTGAGAAGTTTAGTAAAAGCTTTGTAAGATGCTCTTCACTTCAACTGCGCGAAAACTTTACAGAAAGAAAAAAAAAATAAACTATGCTAATAGATTCACATATAAAATATAGTAATCCTCCTGACAGTGGAGCACAGCTGCTGTTAGCTTCTGCATTCCTTTATTAATCATTATGCAGATGGCTGATTTTTGTGCACAGAGAAAACCGTTTCATTTGCAGAGATTTCACTTGTGGTTTTCTTCAAAGTTTACAGAAGATCCTTTATTTAAAAAAGATGTAAAATAAAGAATATATATCCTACATTCTCGTCTAGCTTTACAAATATTATGTCTATAAACTGTCATTCCCACCTCTACCACAGGGGGAGCAAATACATGGTACTTTCAGGTATGGAGAAGCATGTCACTTCTTCCCATATGACAGTACTTGGGATTAGTGGCCAATCAATTTGCCTGGGAACTGTCACATGACAGAAGGGGTAATGTCATCCCTAGAATGGATCTGGTCCAGGATTGAAAACATTTGCCATTATTTTTAGGGAATTCATTCCAGGTTTGCTGGATCACCCACGTTCTCCATGGTAGTCTATCATCTCCAGTCTTAGAGAGTGTCACTAAATCATTAGTTGTTTTATTTTATGTTTATCGTTCCTGTACAATAATAGCAGTAATTGAGGGACACAATATTATTATTACACAGTATTTATATAGTGCAAACATTTTCCACAGCGCTGTACAAAGTCATAGACATGTCACTAGCTGTCACTCAAAGGATCTGACAATCTAATGTCCTTACCATAGTCATATGTCATTACAGTCTAAGATCAATTCTTTGCTGGAAACCATTTAACTAACTGCATGTTTTTGGGATGTGGGAGGAAACTGTAGTACCTTGAAGAGCCCCAGACATGGGGAAAACCTGCAAACTCAACACAAATAGTGTCCTGGTTGGGAATCAAACTATGGACCCTGGTGCTGCAAAGGCAAAAGTGCTACCCACTGAGCAAACCGTGTTTGCATTATTTTTACAGGCAGGACTTAAATATGTAATTAAAGAAAGTTATTTGCATGAAAATATGCATTAACAGTGCTTTCTCACGTCCAATCTCCAGTTTCCAATCCTTAGTTATCTGCTTTGGAAAAACAATAGAGTTCAATAGCTCAAACTACACAACTAAATGAGTCAGATGAGTGACCCCCTACCCCTCTCTTTCTGTATATTAAGACAAAAAGTGGCTGAAGGGAAACATCATCTGTTGAGCTCTATGTTTTTTTTTATTATGTTATTATAATTATTATTATTATTACTAATAATAATATTAAATAGGATTTATATAGTGCTAACATATTACGCAGCGCATTAGGTAAGGGTTGGAAATGACAGACAAATATAGACAGTGACACAGGAGGAGGAGAGGACCCTGGCCTGAAGAGCTTACAATCTAGGAGATGGAGGAAGTATCAAACAATAGAAGGGAATATGGAATGGTGGGAAGTAGTGAGGGTTTTAGGAGACAGAAGAAGATGGGTAGACATGTTGGAAAAAATGGATTTTGTGTGCTCTTTTAAAGGAGCAGAGAGTAGGAGCAAGCCGAAGAGAATGAGGAAGACCATTCCAGAGAGTCGGGGCAACTCTAGAAAAGTTTACATCCTATATTAAAGTTCTATTGCTGCTATCCTGTCTAACCCTGTTGCATGGGGCGCTGGCCTATGTGAGTCTGATATCCCAGCCTAATGTACAAACCTCAGGTGTATGGTTGGAGGTGACCACATTTATGTTGTTATACATTTATTCCAATTTCTTATTAGTTAATATACTTAAACTTGGGGTTCAAAGATTCAAGATGAATTCTTCTTTGCCTTTTTTCTGCTTTCCACTTTTATAATGCCATCTTTATAAATGTGTGAGCAAATTTCATAGGGTGATTATCCGTGCTTTGACGGTATTTACCCCAAGTTAGCCATCAAATTCTGCGTTCTTTTTAATTGAATTAGGTAATTAATTGAAACCTTTTTTCAGCCAAGATTGACCCTTAATAAAAATGGCAATCAGCAGCCTTAGAATTACTTTGTGGCCACTGATTGTCTCTTCTAAAAACTGGTAATCGCGCCGATAATTGTGATCAGGAAACTTGAAACCAAGATGAATAATCTTCATTGGGGTCCATGGTGTTCTTTACTTTCTCTTTCAAATCAACCAGCACAGTTCAATAATAAATCAGCCTTTTTTGACTTTTTTAAAAATTGGGAAAACCCTTCTGAAATTTCCTCAGGGAACCCCTCTTCTATAATTACTATATCCACAGCTCACAGTAAATTAGTGTGGTGGTCAGTGGGAATAATTCCTCTTACATTGCTGGCCATTAGGAAGAGTGTCACCTCTACAGATGGCCGAAAAAGATCATTGTTGTCACTTATACTGACCTGAGAGGCACAAACTGCTCATTGCTCAAGGAACCCCCAGCAACCTCTGGAGGAACCCTGGTTGGGAACACAGCAATAAACTTTTTTTTACAAATAGTGATCAATAAATGGTGTTTTTTGTGTATTAATAATATGATTTTATAATGCATAGCATTTGTCCCTTTATAAATAGACCCCCAATGTTTGGCTCCATGTTATGGTATTAAGGGAAAAATTGGGCAATTTCCCATGCCTGCCCTCTTCTCCATGGCCCTAAATGTGAAGCCTCCACTTCTCATTTGCCCAGGGACCCATTTGGTCCAAAGCCGTCCCTGCTTCTGAATTACACGTACCCTATACTTGCCAAATTTTTTTTTTCGTATTCCTAAAATATGGAAAAATAAAAACACTTTAAATAAAAGCTGAATGCCTTGTAAACCAATAAAAACGTAACGTTTTCTCATAAAGCATAAAAAAACATAAAATGAAAATGACTGTAAAGATACAAGGCTCTGCTGGGAATTTCCAAGGCTGTATTACCCATTCTGCAGTGATATATTTTTAATGTTATGGTTTTATCCTTGATGATATGTTTAGAAGGTAGTTGAAATATTAAATGGCCTTTTAAGGTATCATCCAAGAAGCAATATTCATTATTTCTCAGCACTTAAGTAAAGCTATTTATCATTCTCGTGTATCACACATCGCAATGTAACGGTTCTGATTATACCGATGAAGAAATATTCGGTTGGCGCACAGCTGGGTGTTATGGATGAATTTAATGAATTGCAATATCTGTGTGACTGGAATGCAGTGTAAGTAGGGAATGTTCCCTTGCCAGTTTATAAGACTGTCCTTTCTGCATCTGAATTAAAGAACATTGATTGTGTCATTGCACCTGTGGAGTGGCAGAGATCCAAGATTGCTGTAACATTGCGCACTTACCTGCCTGTATGTAGGGTGAAGCAGTATTCGGAAGATTAATAGATTAGTGATTGTGCATATTGGTGAACTTCATTGTTTGGTGATTGGGATTTTTTTCCTTTGTTCTTTAATTTAGGACTAAAATACAGAATTCACTTTTTCCTAGCCATCTGCTCATATCCTGAATGGCTTTGTAACTCTTCTTTACATAGTCAGGATGAAAAAAGAAATACGTCCATCGAGTTCAATCACTAGGGAAATAAACATATCCCAGATATAACCCCTGTAGACATAATTAATCCAGAGGAAGGCAAAAAACAAACTTTAATTTGCTCCAACAGGGGAAAAAATCCCTCCTGAATTTTGAATTTAGGGTTGGGTTGAGCTTTAGGTAAGCCATTGGAAGCAGTAAGTAGTTTAAAGTGTGTTAAAAAAAAATATGGTCCCCAATGAGCCTGATCTATTAAAGCTGTCCAAGACTGGAAAATATAGACTATCAAGGGAGAACCTGGATGCTCCAGCAAACCTTGAAAGGATCTGGTCCAAGATTCAATTACAAATGATTTTTTAAAAAATCCACTCCAGATTTTCTGGATCATCCAGGTTCTTCCATGATCGTCTATCTTCTCCAGTCTTGGAGAGCTTTGATAAATCAAGCCCTATGCCCTACAGCAGGGGTGTCAAACTCTGGCCCAGGGGCCAAATCTGGCCCAAACATCCTTTTTTTTGGCCCCCAAAGGAATCATAAATATGAACTGCAGCTGACCCATCGCTGCATTGAAATAGCGCCGCTACTACAATGCCCGTCATCACTCACGTCTATAGACCAGCGGCCTCCCTGCCTATGCGTGGCCCCGCATTGGACTGTTTCATCGACGCAAATAATGCCGGGAATTTTAGTAGAGAGAGTTTCAGCGGTGGGCCACTCATAAGATTTAGCTCCACATTGGCCACATCTGGCATTTCCAGCACTCCCCCTCAGCTGTACATTTCCTTGCTACTCCAAGGCATGGACTTGAATGGTTTTCATAGAAGAATATTGTTATTATTATTGTTAGCCCGTGCAAAAAGGTTACCAATAAAATTTTACTCAGAAGGCAACAAAAAGTGAAAGAGGCATAAGATCTTTTCTTAAATAAAATTTAAAAAAATGTTTTTATGCCTCTTTCTCTATTATAAGCTTGTTCAAGATTGAATGTGAAGCTAAACCTCTTTGTTTCCATATGAAAAGGGTTTATATTATTATTAATATTATTATTAAACAGGATTTATATAGTGCCAACATATTACGCAGCGCTGTACATTAAATAGGGATCTAATGAGAAGCAAACATTTCCTCAATTTTTTTTATAAATTCAAGGTTGGCCTGCAACTTTGTCTAAGTTTTTAATTGGCCCTCTGTGTATTTGAGTTTGACATCCCTGTATTGGAGTATAAGACTACACATCTTAACTTTATTTATTTTTTAAAAAGCTTTTAATTGGGAAAATGCAGTCATGAAAAATTCATGACAAGGTAAAACATTACTAGAAAGGGGCCATTTAATAAAAATGTCAGTCTGCACTAATTAATTCATGGTTTGAGGGGGGTGGGGGTAAGAATAGGATACCTTTGTTTCATTTCCTGATGTCTAGTATATTTTAGCTTGAATATAAATCATGCTAATTATTGGGTAAGATAAAAGATACTTCATCCTTTTAATTAGTGCTGTATATTGGATGAAACCCTATGGAACCCCCAGAATGGGCATTAGAAAATCTGTACCATAGATGGAATTAATATAGAAAGAATATTTGTTTCATGAAATATCACAAAGGAAAGTATTTCATGACGGCTTGTCCTTTGATGAAAGGGAAATGTCATAGATGAAGGTAGAGAACAATGTGATTTCAGAGAGATGGAACAAATGGAAGGGCCAATTAGAAGGTCTTAGTGACCCGTGGGTTCTTTTATGCCTGGTAGGTAATGGTAATGTATGGAGGTTAAAAAAAAATGATAACAATGATGCAAATTATAGAACAAAGCTCCAGTTTTATAGGAATTTTTGGATGAAAAAAATTTTTAAAAAAGATCTCAGCTTAAGAAAATACTTCTAAGCTTTTTCTTATCCCACCATTCTTTAGCCTATAGTAAGCAGTTGGCTTCCAAAGCAGGTTGGCTTCTTTCTTCTGGTTTCCAGTTTCTTCTTGCAATATCCACATTGCTTCCCGCTGATGTAAATTCTGCACATTGGTTGCCAAAAGTCCATCATTGGGTTCTCAGGTGGGAAAAAGGGTGCAAAAAAATGAAGGAGCAAATAAATTCAAATTTGATTAAACCGAGCAGGAAAGGATGTCACACTTGGGAAGACAGGGCCTCTAAGGGGCGCTACGGCGTGCACAGAAATGGGCCAAGGTGCAGAGTCTAAGCATGAACCAGGTCTTCTCCAGAGCCTCTAGTGGTGAGGATGTTGTGCTGCTGGTTATTGCCAGGTTGCGGTCCTTGGGCACACCAGGGAAACTGAAGACACAGAGGAACAGCACAAGGGAACAGGCAGGAATACAGCAGACTGGGCAAAAAGGGTTTAACACAAGAGCTGGACAGAGAGGGCACTGAATTAAACAGCAGCTGTAAAGGAAATGCTCAGCAGAGCTAGGGGGCTCAGCACTAGCCGAGACACGTTGCACAAACGCTGAGTTCTGTGTCTGAGCTAGCTAAATAGCCAGGGATTATTAAGAGGCTATTTCCTGATTGGCCGGCAGGATTGGCGAAACTGATAAAGCTTGGGACACCCAGGGTCAGTACTGCCCGCATGCACAGGAGAGAGGTACCTGCGCTTTAGTGAGGAAGGGGTAAGTATGACAAAGTATTCACATTTATTATAATTTTGTGCTCTCTGCACTGCACTAGGGAGGATTTCTTTTACTTTCATTGCTGAAGATACAAATGAAAAAGAAGGAAAATCTGAACACATTTTTCACTTGGAGATTTGTCCCTGGAACATGCATTCCATTGGAGGATTCTCCTTTAGTTATCTCTCTGGTGACAACCCAAATGTTAGGTTTCCCTTAACCTTTTCATTCTACAATACTTAAGACAAAAAGAAGAGGTAAATCTCTCCAGCAGGGACACAGAACGCCATAAAACTCTGCCAGAAACCCTTTTATATAATAACATATATAGGAGCTGCCTACCGGCCAAAACATTTGTATATCTGGTCATCCTGTCCTATGATTTGTACAGTTTAGTCAAACAGCAGTCAAAGAAGTCTCCTTCACATACAGGTATCCTTCCTGCCCCATCACTGTGATTGGATGTAGAAGAAAATCAATGAAGTGATAAGGTCATCTCTCTGTCATTTACTTTTTCTTTTTATCAGAATACTCCATATCAGCCCATAAAATGATTGGTTCCTTTCTCTGCTTCTCCCTCCCTCAGTCTATGGGCCTAATTTAATAAAGCTCTCCAAGGCTGGAGAGGATACACTTTCATCAGTGAAGCTGGGTGATCCAGCAAACCTGCAATGGATTTCTTCAAAGTCATTTGCTATTGAGAGAGGCCCGTAGCCCTAAGAATTAGGCGCAGGGCCACATGACCGGGTGCTAGGCCTAGCCCAGAGCTTTTAAGGGGTTAAGAAAAAGGTAGTGTTGCTAGAGGGGGCTGGGCTAGTATACAACGTGGGGTAGGAGGAGATTAGGAATGGG
>NC_092862.1:137944697-138070234 GCF_032062135.1 Pyxicephalus adspersus
GGTTCATTAAGCTATATTCAATGTAATATGTTAACATTATATAATCCCGTTTAATAATAATTATATTAATAAGGAGTGTTGTGTTAATTTATGTTAATGTATGCTTATCAATGTGTAAAATGTAATTTTATTTGGCATTTATTTTATTTGGATATTTGTTAAATATTTGGAAAGTTAACTTTATTTAATGGTGTTTTAAATAAACGGCTGCTTGCCAGCCAATTTAAAATCCAAGATTTTGTGTTGGGGTATTTAATGGGGGGGAGTGGCTGGTAAGCAGGGGGACGTTTGGAAGTAGGCAGTAGTTATGACAATGGTGTTTATAAAGGATGGGCTAGAAGGTCCGAGCTACCCTGGTCATGAGCAAATGTTTTGAATCCTCGATCAGATCCAATCAGCCTCTGTATCTTGCTGTAGAAGAAATACAAGACACTGATTCAGTCAATTAACCAATTAAAAACAATTGATTATTGATGATGTTTTAAAGATTACAGAGCTACAACAATTTGCGTCTTCTATATCTGCCCGGTGCTCAGCTTTACCAGTATTCAATGGTACCGTGTCTCTGTCCACGTGCAATAAACCAAGTGGAGCGACGTGCAGTCAGGTCATCTCAGTAGAAATATAAAAAGCTCAAACTATTTATTACCTTGTTAGTATTTGCAGAACAGACCTGCCGCGCTTTGTCCATGAAACGTGTAGCGGGACCAGAATCCTCACTGAGCAGATGAATCATCCTTAGACTCATTTAAATCACACAAGAAAAAAAGCGATTTACCTAACACCGAAGCCTCGTTCTTAGATTAACATGGAGGGGAAAGCTTTTAATTAACGGGGCTAAATTAAATAAATTTACATACTTTCATTTTTGTACAGTGATATGTAAATGTGGGCGATGAGATACAAAATTCAGTATGACAGTAATTTAATTAAAATGAAAGGATGCATTAGATGCATAGTGATTAGATGATTTCTCCAGAAATACAGTATAATTATCTAATAAGCGTCCCTCTACCACCGGATAATAAAGTGAATAAATATTTGCATAGTGTATAGATAGGCTGATCTATTGAAGCAATACATGAAAAGCTTGTTGGGATGGATCCGCCACTTTACAGATTGCTCTTTGTCTCGGTAACGTGTCAGCCCACCCAAAATGGATATTCCGGGGATTAGTATATGCTGGAGCGTCGCCTGTCCTCCAGCTCTTACTAAAGCCCCTCCGTCATTTTTTTCCAAACAGTATTTAAATGTGTTCGGCAGGGTCGCCAACTTCATTTCTAATTTTGGATTGGATTGGCCACAAAATTGTGGACACGGCCAAAAATGCCAATAGTTTTCTAGAGCTTCCCCAACCTCCTGGAATGGTCTTTCTCATCCTTTTTCACTTGCTCTTACTTTTTCTAATTTAAAAAAACCCTAAAAACCCATCTTTTCAAACTTGTCCTCTTTGCTTTCTTAAAACTCGTACTACTTTCCACCATTCCATATCCCCCCATCTATTGTGTGATACTTCCCCCACCTCCTAGATTATAAGCTCTTCGGGGCAGGTCCTCTCCTCCTGTGTCTCTGTCTGTATCTGTCTGTCATTTGCAACCCCTATTTATTGTACAGCGCTGCATAATATGTTGCCCCTATATAAATCCTGTTTATTAATTATAGTAATAATAATAGTAATGAAAGCTTTTAGCATATTTGGTAAAATTTTGGTAAATCTTGTTAAAAAAATGAAACAAATCTTTATGTGTTTTGGGTTTTTAGGTGTCAACTAAAGCTAAAAAACAAGGGAAGCTTTGTATTTGTGTTGGGACTGTGATGGCAACACTGCCAAAGCAACCCAACACCGTTGGGGGAGATTCTAACAATCAGTCATCGAATGTCTGGGAGTTGAGAAAGAATGATAGTCAAGCACCAGATAACTAAGTAACTTGCAATGTCTTCTGGTGATGATCTAAGTCTCCGTAATCCATAAGGAATGAAAGAAGGCCAACGTATAGCTCTACTAAGATACAATAGCAGCACATGATGTCCAGAGAACACCTTGTGAAGAATGTACATTCATCATTGCAAGAATGGAATTTCCATCCTCTATGGTTTTGCATTCAACCTGCTGGGAACAGACTGATTGTCTAAGCTGGAAATTCCCCCTGATTATCTGTGCATGTTTTTTTTTTCTGAATCAGAGATTCTCTGACATTGCATTCCCTCCCCACATAGTCCTGTTTGATTAATGTGATCTCCTTCCTCCTCTTATCTGCAGAGCCTCCAGAATTATAACATGGAACCTAAACTTCATTCACAGAGCAGTGACGGGAATCCAGCTCTGCACAAATCACCGTTATCCATGACTGGGTTCAATTGAATCTCATTATTTAATGCCGTTCTTCAGCAGTTCTATTACACGGAATTCCAGACCTCCATAAAAAAAACAAAAACATTTCACTTAGGTATACCTCTAAAGGCAAAAAGTATATCAAAACTAAAAAAAAAATCCTTTTTGTAAAATTATGCTTTTACTTGTTCAATGGGAGACCCAATTTGCTGTGATCACACCCTCCTATTAACAATTCCAAACACAATTTTTTTTTTTCTGAGATTTTTTAGGTACCTTTACAATAATACATACAGAGTATACGTTATGTCCTGCTGAAGAAGTCTTTGGGTGAAACGCGTTAGGAACTAAGAACTTAAAAATGCATATAGTTTTCAACATCTAAATATATACAGGTATTTCTTGAGTTAAGGACATCCGACATACAGACGTCTCCTAGATACGAACGGGGCTTCCCTGCTCTTTCTGTGGAGAACGGTGGCTTGATGGAGGGAGAGGGCCGTTCCATGACTTGAAGAAGAAATCTTTTGCTAAACACGGCTGAGACTAAGCTGATCTGTAGCATCTTGTATCTCTTTAATCACCAAGACAAGCTCTGCAGTTGTTTCTTTTTGCATATCAAAGCACAGCTTGCTCTAAGAAGTTAATAATGTCTAGGCTCCATAAAGTTTTTTTTTGATTTGTTTGTGATTTGTTTGTGTGTTTTATACAGTGACTGACACCATGCTGTCAGAATTGACAAACATCTGTCCCAATTTCATTTAATAAAATGTATAAATATATTGTACCTGTTCCGACTTACATACAAATTCAACTTCTGAACAAACCCACAGTCCCTATCTTGTATGTAACCCGGGGACTACCTTGTATATACATATGATCTGTTGAAGTGAATCATGGTATAAGATCAATTTATGTATAAAAGCTCTATGTTTGTTTTTAACATTTGTAAATGGATAAAATATGTCGATTTTGTTTTTTAAATTATATGTGTTATTGTAGAGGTACCTAAAAAATCCCAGTAAAGAAAAAATTATGTTTAAAATTATAATTTTATTACTCAGCTAGTGCCAACCCCAAAATCCAAGAAAGAAGGGGGCTCATTCTAAAATTACCACTATTATAAAGAGAAGAGCTGGAACTTGTCTACAGTATTTTCCTAAGAATTTTTTTTAAGCCGGGTAGAAAGAAGCTGTAGGTGGGTGGCAGCCCCTGTATTGTGACCTAACTTTTCAGTAACCAGCCAAAAACAGCCGGGGGTTACTGAAAAGTACCGGGCGGTGCACCCGGCTTAAAACGGTTGTGGAGAACACTGATCCATAACCAAAAATCTGTTTTCAGCACCTTTTTTAAAACAGTACAATAAGTCAAATAAAACTTATAATATATATATAAAAAATATATACATTTATTTATATATAACATAATTTAACAAAATCAAAGTTTAATAAATGTATATAGAAAAATGTCATTGGATAAAAATCTCTTGATAATTAGAGACATCTGAGATTTAACCATCATTACTGATATAATGCTAACAAAGTCATATCATTGTTTTACAGCGTGGAAGTTTGTTGTAATATGAAATTATTATTCTCTTCTTTGTGTCAAATCTTGATGCGTTTCAAGGACGCAGAAGTTGGAGGTGGGGTAGACCAGCGGAACACATGTGCCAATGTAAATGGGTAATATATAATGTGCATGGACATGTGCTAATCTTTTTTTTTAACCCAGGCATACTTAAAAGTTAACCTGTAATGCAATACAAAAGCCAGGCTTACTTTATTAGCCCTTGCACCTTTCTGCATCAACGAACTTTGCATTTGCTGCCCCATTAAAGCATAGGTGCCTTGGCCCTCTGTGCACAGCTCTGTTGTCAAGGATAGTCCAGCAGCTCTTCACCTATATACAGACATGTTACTAATAGTGGGATTGCAAATCCAGAAATATAGGGAGGGGGTCCAATATTTGGCCAATTGCCCTGCCACCCTTGCAATCCCTGTTTCTGTTTAACATTTCGCAGACTATTTGTATTAAGTTGACCATATTTTGAATCCTCTCCTCCGAGCTGACCGGTCAGGAAAAGGTTAAGCGGGATTCCTCTCTGCTCAGACAAGTGAATGTTTTTCCATCTCAGCAATAATTGCCAAGGGTGACCCCCTGCGCCAGGGCTGCCATAATCAGCAGGCACTCAGATTCTTCCTGACTCTAGTGTTTTGTAAATGAAATTCATTAGCTCTGAAATCCATCTTCTTTGCATTCCGTGGTCTGAAGGCCGGTTGTTGGCATGAGATGTTTATTTTCTGTACAGAAAGTGATGTGAATGTGTTCTAGGTTCTTAAGGTGTTCCCCAAATACTCATTGAACATTTTCCATTTAAACGTAATAGCAATTGCAGGGCACAGAATCATGTGACGGGTGGCTGCAGACCCTTGCAGAAACAGTGTTTAAAATCTTCATTATTTGACTGTAGCCGATTATATAAAAAGCGTTGTGTGCCATGGATGGTGTCTGCTTGTTTTAGTGGTCCTCCTAAATTGCCCAACTATATGCTGGTAACACATTATTATTATTAATAATATTATTAATAATAATAATATTAAACAGGATTTATATAGCGCCAACATATTACGCAGCGCTGTACATTAAATAGGGGTTGCAAATGACAGACGAATACAGAAATGATACAGGAGGAGAGGACCCTGCCCCACATGATGTCTTCCAGCTACTAAGTGTGTACTACACCGAATGGCACGGCCCAGGGGTGTTCCATGATCACATGATCAGACAGGCGCAAGGTCAGGCAGATGACAATTAGAATCCTGGCCTATTTCAGGATCATTGCAAAGCAGAATTCCAACCATTAAGCATTTCAGACAATTATTTAATAAAAGAATACACAAATATTTTTGATGCAATTAGTATTTGACTTTACTTGGGTGTTAAACTCTTGCAGGGGGAGGAGTCATCCAGCAAAGGGAGGAGCAAACATATAAGCCAATCGGGTTTTCTGCAAGTACATGTGCTGCAAGGAGGACAGAGCAAAATGATGGCTTTTCTAATCTTTTGCGTGTCTTTTACTTTGATTCAAAGTTTGGGGGGACCTTTTAATGTCCCTATACAAGAGGAAAAATTCAGTGCACAAATCGTCTGGGCTTTGTAAATCTCAGGGTTGGAATACCAAAAGTAAAAATCTCTTTCTAGGTAAAAGAAAATAAAACTAGTGTATGCATTTCCACGCTGCATTTAGCTGTAAAGTGCAAAACACACCTTTGCACATTTGTTTTAAATGTTGTTCCAAAACTTATTTATGGCAGCACAACACATAGGCACATAATACCATGCACTGCATTGATGAAAATGCTGTGTGATCCATTGGCAGCCCATTCAAAAAATCTGCTGCCTTAATGCAATGCATATGGACAGATCAATGGTGCTACATCAGAATCTGCAGGCGCTATAATCTCAACATTTTTCTGTTTTTAAACATAATAAAATGTAGGTAAACCACAAATGGACACATCTGATTGGGCTCTAAAACCAAATTTTTACACATTCCCTGATTGCCGTTATTTTATTAACCCTTTCAGGACACGGCAGCCATTCTCACATCTCACCCCAATGCCATAATGCAGCCACCTATCAATAAACATAAGGCCAGCTTAATAATTTTTTTTAGGGTTCACAAATGCATTTGTTCTCCAATATTTGCATACAGACCAAAACTACTTCAATCCCATTATTGGAATATTTTACACTGTCTGAGTATTGTTGGCAAAAGCGCAAGCAAGAAACATCTGCTGATGGCAAAGGAACTTTATATAGTAAAGAGCGGCAATGCCAGAGGACAGCAGTTCATTCTGCTATGAACTAGAAATGGATTATATATGAGATAGAGAAGAGGACAGCGCAATACAACAGCGACATCTAGGAGACGACAAATCACAGCAATATGAAACAGGAATCTGATATACAGCTCATTGGGCCAATAATTAGAGATAGAGATGAGCACAATTATCTTAGCTGAACTGATTGGGGTTGGTTTACTAAAGGAATTTAAGCTATTCACTTACCAAGGTGAATTATTGCCTTGCAAAGGGACATTCACTTAGCTTAGAAAATGTAGTGATAGTTCACTTTGCAAAGAATACCAAACCAACACACAAATCTCGGAAACAGGCTTTTTCCTTGCACATAAGAAAGTTGGAAGTTCCTTGCAGATTGAATAGTCCTGCTTTTACCAGGAAGAATATGAGACTAAAGTAGTTTGGTTCATTTTATTTAAAGATAAATTTATAACCACAATTTGTCCAATGAAAGTGGTTTGTGTAATATTTCAGTGTGAATTAGGCAACATTGGGTTTGGGGCTTTTTGGGAGTTCTGTAAATGGTGTTAATCTAATGCCCTCCTAGTGTGTGGTACCTCCTAGATTGTAAACTCTTCTGGGCAGGGTCCTCTCCTCCTCCTGTGTCATTGTTTGTATCTGTCTGCAATTTGCAACCCCAATTTAATGCTGGTGGTATATAAATACTGTTTATTAATAATATTAATGTTCTTAAATTGAATGTAAAAGTTGCTGTTGAGCTAATCTATCAGATTCCCCCTGCTAATCTCCTTCTCTCCTGTAATGATGTGGAGGCTTTGCTTCTGGGTCTGGGATGATTTATATATACCAATACCAATTATATATAGCAAAACTGTTACAATATATAGGTATTGGAGTATAAATTAGAAATGAGATTCACTCATGAATGTTTGACTAGCAAAGGCTACTTAACATAAATGGGGAGGTTACAGTGCGATTACTGCTTCCTCATACCCGGAAACCATGTATGTGATTGGGACTCCACAGGTAGCATCATGCCCAGGGCCACCCATGGGGAATATATACAGGTGTTTTAGTATCACCCATTTGGAATTTAAGCAGTTAGTTTAGTATCACCCATAGAGAATATATAGACGTTGTTGAGTATCACCCATTGGGAATAGTTAGAGGTGTATTGGTATCACCCATTTGGAATATATGGACGGGGTTTAGTATCACCTATTGGGAATATATAGAAGTGATTTAGTATCATCCATTGGAATATTTGGAGGTGTATTAGTATCACCCATTTGGAATATATGGAGGTGGTTTAGTATCACCCATTGGAAATACAGTGGTGCCTTGGTATAAGTCCTTCATTTGTTCCAGACTCTTGGATTTATACCAAACACATTTTTCCCATAAAAAAAAGGAAAATGATGAATCCGTTTCCATGAAACAAAATCCTATTGTTATTGGCATATTATACATTGATGAGGCTGTATAAAATAATTTAAACACTGCTTAATACTAAAATACATAAATACAAAAGCAATTAGATGAAATAAATGAAAATGTAACCTCCCTTTACCTTGCTGAGAAGAGTTGAGTGCCTACCAGGATGGTGCTGAGAAGGGAGGAGGAGGAGATGTTATGTAATTCACAGAGAGATATAGCGCGGGTTATTCACTGAATGGTAGCAACTGGCATACTGACACTCGTGAGCAGTCGTGGCTTTGTCTCGAGAGAGGTAAATAAGCGGAGCGCACGGTGTTATGACTTGTTTTGACCCATATAACTTCTAGCACAAAGGTTGTATACCAAGCAAAATTTTTCATGTCCAAAGAGGACTTATACCAAGTTGGACTTATTCCAAAGCGGACTTATACCGAGGTACCACTGTATATGAAGGTGGTTTAGTATCACCCATTGTGAATATATGGAGGTGGTTTAGTATCACCCATTAGGAATATATGGAGGTGTATTGGTATCATCCATTGGTAATATATGGAGGTGGTTTAGTATCACCCATTGGAATTATATAGATATATAAATAGTACCGTATTTTTTGCAGTATAAGACGCACTTTTTCTTCCCCAAAACTGGGGGGGAAAAGTTAGTGCGTCCTATACTACAAAGATGTGATAAAATAACTAAAATAATATACTCACCCGATACCCGATCCTGCGTGTGTCTCTGGCTGCAGCAGCGTCTGTCTCCTCTGCTCTCTGGCAGCAGCACGTGTCTTCTCCTGTCTGTAAAGCAGAGCGAAAGAAGCCGGCACAGCGCCACCTGCTGTTTCCTGTCCTAACTGCCGTACAGTGGAAAAAAAGCACAGAGTGATCAGAAGGGGAATTTGAATGACAGAGTGATCAGAAAGGAATTTTGAATGACACAGAGTGATCAGAAAGGGAATTTGAATGGCACATGAGTGATCAGAAGGGGAATACCGGTATGAATGGCACATGAGTGATCAGAAGGGGAATAATCTTTCAGAATCTTTTTTTTCTAGATCTTCCTCCTTTAAAATTGGGTGCGTCTTATATTCCGGAGCGTCTTATAGGGCGAAAAATACGGTATATACTTACTGTTTCTACACAGATCAGTAGCACTCTTCCTTGGAAGTGCAATGAAACTGACACTGCCAAAGTGCCAAACTTATGGCTTCCCGCTGCTCGGACTGATTCCTTCTGCTGACTCCTACCCCAATATTCTCTCCAGGAATGGTTTGAAGGCCAGCATGACCAACTAGTGAGAGCTGTGGGGGAAAAAGGAGATTGACACTTCCAGAAGTCTTGGATTCACTGCAGATTTTGAAGAATTAATACTACTGTTTGGAGTGATGTTTATTGGTACAGACAACAGGAATGGTTATTATTTACACTGTTCTTTCACAGGTATGAGTATGGAAAGGTTTTGTATTGATGAAAGGTCACATTAACGTCTGACTTTTTTTTAGTTAGTCTAACGTTTCTTAAACCCTAAATGTTGGAAACTTTCACTGCTCTGTTTTATACTCACTGTGTCCACTTCTCCTAATATTACTATGCAAATTACTGGTTTCTGGTGTTCCTGGCCCTTCTTGAGGGTCCTAGTCTTTAAAGATACACCTTCTGTAGTCCAATGAACTACAAGTGGCGGGCTACTGTGCAGCCTTGGGCAAATATGGGCATTGTAACTATTACAGGTGATGAGCAGAATGATAGATAGCTAGTAATGCCCACAGTAGCGTGGAGTGTACAGACCCAGGACGGATAAAATGCCCCTAAAAAGAAGACGTTTTTGGGCAATGTCGGAGCATGGCATGTAGGAAATAAAGTTTGCAGACAATGCTGAACTTGCAGATCACATAACCACCTGTGCCAGCCCGCATACCAATGTAAGAACTGCAGTGGAAGAGCTATTGGTCATCTGGTGACAACAACTTTGAACATATATAAGGTATGGAAAGGGATGGGAATACATATAAGTTAGGTTTGGAGAATCCTTACATTATATAAATTATCTGACCCCTATTGTATTGAAAAAATAAATTTAAGCCATACTAATGTACAGAGCAAATCTGCCATTCAAAAAGTAAATTCTGCATCGCAAGGCTCCTAACTTCTGCAAACCTCAGTCATCTAAAGACATTTTCACCCAGAGAGCATAATGCACCTGACCTAGTTATCCTGACAGCTGCTCTCTGTACTTTACATTGTATGCAGCACAATGCTGAATGGTGTCAAAGTCCAGGGAAAATGGTGATTTGATCTCCTCATCCGCAAATAAAGTTTTCTTTGTGCTATTCATTCCCAGCCATTTTTATTTACTAAGTGCCACATAATCAATTGAAGGTTGCACAGTTGGTGTTTTAATTTGAAACAGGAGAATGTTCTGGAGAAAAGTGATAAAAGTTACAACGTTCCTAGGGATTTCATTTTTGGAAATGTCACGATGAAGCAAAAATTGGCTTTTTATAAAAGTGGACATGAATAGTCTTAGATTGTAAGCTCTTCTGTGCGAGGTTCTCCCCTCCTATTGTCTCTGTATCTGTCTGTCATTTGCAACCTCTATTTAATGTACAGCGCTGTGTAATATGTTGCCGCTATATAAATAATATGTATTATTATTAATAATAATAATATTAATGTCATAATAATGTAATACAAATTGATATTTTTCTATGCACATGGGGTATAATTTGAAAAAATGGGGTTCTCTAACTCTGGATGCTGGCTCCTGTATCATTCACAATGGGCTATGGCCAGGTTGAAAATGGTATCCAGGAAGGTAGGTGGGTTTTAATCTAGGTATTTTAGCTTGCGGTTTAGGTTAATCACTAAGTAATAGGATTAAAGTTACGCACCTGGTAGAAAGGGGTTAGAGTGTACCTAAACTCAGAATTTTCACTTTACATAGAAGAGTAGAGAACTCTTTTATGTAAGGTAAAAATGTTTTTTTTTTTCAGGTGCAACACCTTTTTTTTTAAAAAAAAAAGGTGTAGCACTGCCCCCTAATTCTGTCTGCCTAGGCAGTCGAGAATAAAAGGGAGAGCAAAGCCTCCCGGGATACCTACGTCACGCATCCTGGAAGGCTCTTGGGCACTCCTTGTTTCTTGGAGAAAAATTTACTGATGCATGCACAGTGAGATCAGCAAATTTTTTTTTCATCCTACGTCACCCCATCCCGTGCCTGGGTCAGGTGACGTAGGATAAAGAACCCGGAAAAGAAGACGAAGATGTCGGCGCCCAGAGTGCTGGCTCCGGGACGGATGCCGAGATGACGTGGGACCCGATGCTGGACACCCTCGGAGTTATCAGACCGCACTGCGGGTTTGTTTTTTGAGCTTTGAGTATAGTTCCTCTTTAGGTTTAAATACCAAGAAGGGGGGGTTTAGGGGTCAAGCAGGAGGATTTAATTAAAGAAGACCTAAACTTAAAAAAAAAAAATCAAAAAGTCACCAGAAAGTAGAGTTTATTGACAATGGAGACATTCACAATCAGAATCTTGGCTCCCGGAGGCTTTTTGATTTAGCTCCTAAATGTACGGTGCGTGCACCATGTAGTCTAGAGCTCTGCTTTGTGTGTGGCACATTGCCAGCTGTCAGGGCCAATGTAATTCCTGCATATGCACAGGACTTACATCATCATTGGCCATCTAAAGGCCAAAGAGGATCACCATCTTCTTGGAAGCCCACCGTGGAGCTGACAGCAAAGGACCCAACGATGACAGTCCCGGGTCTGTCATTCCTGCAGGGCAGTTGTTTACGGGTAAGTCTGTGCCATAATGGACAAGTATAATGTGCACACTTGTTGAGTATGGCAGAAGCTCACCACCCACCAATAAGTTTCGCTCCTCTTTAAGGCACCAGGCAGAAAGGGCTTAAGCATTACATGTATGTTGGAAGGATACCTAGTCCTCCCGTCCTTGGAAGAGCAGGACTGCTCCTCCTCCCAGTGTGACTATCAAAACCAGTGACCTGCAGGCTTACCGCATTTCTTGGTGTTTTGGTTCTCCTAAAACTAACAGCACAAGATAATCCATATGTAGAAAACATGGTGGGATGGTGGAGCAGGTTATGTGCAACCCCCCAAAAACAGGGCCCTGTGGGAGTGTTAGTTATTCCAATATATTTTGTTGAAGCTAACCAGAAGTAGTTCCTCAATGGGCAATGGTGCCCATTTGGTGAGCACATTTGCCCACCACTGCTACTTTTACTACTAACCAGCCCATCATTGATGAAAATGACAGTGACCATTCTCATTGGCTTTTAGAGGAGTCAGTAATGGGGTCCCTACAAGATCTAGAAACCATCAGGAGTGATCGTACATGAGGGCCAGGCACAACAATGGTTTGATGGGTCAAAGATGGGCAGCATCCTTTGGCTCCAAAACAGGCACCATGGAGGGTCATGATGTGGATTTAGGTTCTTTAGGGTTTTAAAAGCTTAAAAAAAGTAAAACATTTAAGAGTTTTTTAGTTTTTGTTTGCTGGAGTTGCAGTGTTACATCCTTAGGCCTGAATTGTTAAAGACTAGAGAAGATACACTTTCATTAGTGAACCTGGGTTATCTAGAAAACCTGCAATGGATGTAGTCCAGGATTGAAAACATTTGCTAACAAATATTAAATGACATTTAAGAAATCCATTCCAGGTTTTCTGGATCACCCAGCTTCACTGATGAACGTGTACCAGCCTTGGAGAGCTTTAATAAATCAGGCTCACTGTCAGTAATATCCTCGGCCATCCCTGCGATTCTGAGAGCATTTCTCTCCATACATATGATGTGTGCTCATGCATTGCCATTTAGCTGCTGGGAAATCTTGGAAGCAGCTCGGTTTAAAATGCTTCAACAAGACTGCCAACAGCATCCTCATAAAAATGGTTTCAGTCTGACTTCCCGAATGTAATTGGATAATATTCATAAAGTGGATGAGAATGATTTGGTGGAAAATTAAGAGGGCTCATTGTATAATATGTAAAAAAGCAAAGCTAGCCACAAACATGCAATTCATTAGGCTGATTTGAGTATTTCAGATCATATTTAATGTACAGCGCTGTGTAATATGTTGGTTCTACATAAATCATGTTTATTATTATTATTATTATTAATAATAATAATCATAATAATAATAATATTATTAACATTTAAAGCCATTTTCCATATAACAGTACCACATCCTAATATACATATTAACAACATTTGTTAAATGATCATATCTTAACCACCTAAGCGTTACACTGAGGTCTAGATTTCTGTACCAAAAGTGATCCACTGTTTTTCATGAAATTTTTTTTTAAATTGTAGACCTGTAACTTAGAAATATGTCCGAACAGGGGTTCTAGTAGATAATATGAATATAAAAAATGTTTGCGCTGGATGAGCACAGGGGGACCAGGTAAGTAAGGATGTACAAAATCTCGGGCTTAACCATCCTTGCAGTTTTTTTTGCCCGAGCGAAGGTCGGGCTTAACTGCAAGGAGGTTAATAACAACATTTGTTTTATTACACAGTTTATTTACATAAATTAAAAACAATATAATGTGCATGCGAGAGATATATACAGCGAGTGCTGATTGTTCTGCAGACAAATCTATGTTTCCAACCTCAGATGTTCTCCTTTTATGCGACACTGATGTTCTTTGAAACACTGTGATCAAGTTGGACAATAAATAGCATATTATTACAAGACTCTTCAGCAAGTGTTCCTCCTGATGAAGCAATTAAAGCGAGACGCATTGGAGAACAATGAATGAAGGATCATTACAAACTCTGAGGTTTTCTTAATCTGTTTGCATGTGCATTATATTGTTTTTAATTTTTGTACATAGTGTGTAATAAAAAATACAGTCAGAACTTATGATTCACTTTGAATAATTGTGGAAATTATGTACAAAATCTTTGTGCCTTGAATGTTCGGATTTCCCCTAAGCATTATGATAATTACATAGTAGGTCAGGTTGAAAATAGACATAAATCCATCAAGTTCAACATAACAGTAAACATATCCCAGATATAAAACCCTAAAGATATAGATGATCCAGAAGAAGGCAAAAAAGAAAAACACCCTGGTACAATTTGCTTCAACATGGGGAAAAAATTCCTTCCTGATTCCATTGGCAAATGGATGTTCCCTGGATCAGCAGTTTTTGTTATCTTTACTTTAAAGCTTTAATCCCCAGCTTCTAGAAATCATCTTCTAGAAATCATACAGCTTTTTCTTAAAGCAAATGACAATGTTATCCAATTGACAATGGAAGCCCCATAAATAATATTTTCTAGTATTTTAGGTGTAGTTGGAGCTTTCGGTAATAGGTGCAAAAAAGTAAAGTATAAAGTTGTTTTATGTGTATTTTACTGTCATTTGATACTTTCCAACCACTAAACATCAGAAATATAGCAAACATAATAAGTTGTGCACTTTCTTTTTACATTTTTATGTTTTCTAATTCCTCCTCCAAGCCCTCCAGATGGAAAGATTGGTCATCTAAAATGGTCCTCCATAAGATTTCATTACATTTAAACTTAATTTAACTTTATAGATATACCCGGATACAAGACTTCTCTAGAGCTGCCCCGACTCTCTGGAATGGTCTTCCTCGTCCTATTCGGCTTGCTCCTACTTTCTGCTCATTTAAAAGAGCCTCAAAACCCATTTTTTCAAACTTGCCTACCCATCTTCTTCTGTCTTTTGAAACCATCACTACTTCCCACCACTACATATCTCCCATCCTATTGTGTGTGAAATTCCCCCACCTACTAGATTGTAAGCTCTTCGGGGCAGGGTCCTCCCCTCCTATATCACTGTCTGTATTAGTATGTCATTTGCAATCCCTATTTAATGTACAGCGCTGCATAATATGTTGGCGCTATATAAATCCAGTTTCATATTAATAATAATAATAAATACACAAGAAAATGAACCAGAAAAACCTCACCTGTGAATAGCCATGTGTGATAACTAAATCTCTTATTTCCATTGCAAGCCGATGATAAAACTGTATAAGTGTGGCCACCAGCAAATAGAGGCTTTGCACCGCAGGATAATGATTATGGTGTTTCCATGAGATTTAGATTTAAATTATAAAGATGTTCTTCTTGTAAAAGAGCGGCATATATTTATGTAAGAGGGACAGGAATTAGTACACATAACAGGAGCTGCTCCGATGGTAACATTATGTATGAATTGCAAAACAGTCGGCTGGCAGGGAAGAGGAGATTATATCTGCCCCGCTGCAAGGTTAAAGATCCAGTAATCAGAAATCTGGTACCGAAGTGCTTTAATAAATCTGATGGATAAATATGGGAATATTTCAGGCATTAATGGAAAGTAACAATGTATTGGATTTTAGTAATAATGGGGAATAGCACAGCAGAAATCACTATATGCTCTGTGCTGACCATTCCCACTTGTGCAGGCCAATGACATTAACAACTAATGATGGTCAATCCAATTCCAATCGGATTTAATCCTTACCTAGAATTATTCTGACCTCGGAGCTCAGAATTTGAGCAATCCAGGTGTACCTGTAATCTGGAAATCCAATTAGCTGAGCCTTTCTTTACCTGTTATTGA
This sequence comes from Pyxicephalus adspersus, assembly GCF_032062135.1. Classification (NCBI taxonomy): domain Eukaryota; kingdom Metazoa; phylum Chordata; class Amphibia; order Anura; family Pyxicephalidae; genus Pyxicephalus; species Pyxicephalus adspersus. Next base: position 137,959,895 of record NC_092862.1, read on the forward strand.
CGGACATAGTATGGCTCAATAGGAAATATGAATTTCCAAATCTGATTTCTCAACCCATCTGACCGATCTTATTCTATTCTTGGCACCCATATTAATAACCTTCGCCTTGCATTATTGTGAGTTACGTTAAGGCCGCCCATTTATCTAAACAGGCTGCTGGCATACCATAACTTTTCATCATTTTTGCTGACGCGGCACATGACAATCAATGGAAGTACTCACATTTTCTTTTTTGCATTTTTTGATACAATGTCTGGAGTGTGAAGCCGGCGGTCCTTCATTTACTTCTTCATTGAAAGAATTCCATAAGATTCTACTCCACAGATTCTACTGTGAAGATTTTTAACTGTCTTTGGAAGTTAAACATTATTTCCTCCAGGCACAACGACGACAGAGAAGTTGCCATTGACCCCTTGATACATCATAATGGCTGAAAGACTTGTTCTGATTTTTTCTAAGTGCACCAGTTTTTGGGTCCACAATCCCCCATCCCTGAGCCGACTCCACCATGCAGTGCTATTGCTACATTGTATACTTTTTTTCTGCTAGTTTTCTTGATACATTTTTCATGTTGTGATATTTTCTTGATGCTTTATTTGATATCTTACATTTGATTTAATTTATTTTTTGCTCTGCACAGCTTTCTCTGATAATCATTGCAACCATAATACATCACTAAATGTATTATTTTACATTTAGGCAGCATAGGTATCCTATGTTGGCTTCTTACAATCACTATACAGCAGAGCTGGAGTTTGAGAAGAAGAAGAAGCAACCAATCAGTGTGCTGACAAGAGCTTGCAGATAGGAGGAGAATACAAAGTGAGAAAAAGATGGGTTAATCACTGTGCTGCTTTACAGTCTATTCACAGGGTGGGGGTGGGTCCAGAGCGACCTGAGCTCAGGAGAAGTGATTTGAATGAAACTGGCCATCACAATGAGGACATCTAGTGGCTGAAAAAAAAACACTTCAGAGCTAATCCATAAATGTTGCTGCTAAAGCTGTTTTTCTGTTTTTTTTAACATCTAAATGTTATGTTTTAAATTCCTTTTAAATATTTTCTCATTTATATATTCCAAAATCATTCCTCCCATATGCAGCCGGTATCTCCTTTGCACATAAACCTGTAGGATATATTGCAGCCATAAAATGACTGCACACCGCATCCAACACTTGCCAGCAATTGTTAAAACAAATTAGTATGCAAAATGAGCACCCAGGCAGAGCTCGGTAAATTCTCAATTTTAAGCAAGTAGCACTCTATAAAACAACAAGGAACTCACTTTCTGCTGTGCTGACTTGTGAATACTTTTTAATACTTGCTTTTCTGCATAAAAAAGAATCTTTTATGTTTTATCTGCTGTACACATTAATATTAAAGTAGAACTCCTAAAAAAACAAGATAAAAAAAATAAATAGTTTGATAAAAGTTATGGCTTTTCTGCATAAATCGCCTTCAAGCCAGAGATTTACATTGCAGTAATCTCTCTGCCACTAGATGTCCTCAGTCACACTGTCAGCTTTATTTACCCACTGTCAGGTGGAATTCAGCTATTTATAGTGCTTCTGAATAACAAACTACATTATATGATGTATTTGTAGGAGGGTGATAGGATGATAGTGACTCCTCTGAGGAAAGGAATAGAGATTTAGACAAAAATGATGTTATTAAAATAATTTGCAGACACACCATATACAGAACTATCAAATAGTAATTATTCCAACATGTTAAAATGAAACCTCACCTTGAACATCTGACTCTCATGCTTTTCACCGCCAATGTACTTTGTTATAAAGCACCTCTGTGTGCCCCTGTGGGGGTACCTGTTGACTGAGGAGAGTCTTGAGCCCTTGTACACTGGCGCACTTTGCACCTCCCTTTCTCTGCTCCTCCTTCTATGGCTAAGTCCACTGAGGGTTTCGCTCCTCAGGGGAGGTCCAAGGCGGGGCTTCTCTTTAACAGGTCAAAAATAAAAAGCTTGATTGTGACGTGTTTGATGAACTCGGGGTTGGGTACCGTAGGGGGTTGAGGTGTGATGGATTCTATTTCAGGATAAATAAGTTGTCACATCTGGATTGTTTAGGAAAAAGATCTGACTAGAGTGGATTCTGGATCTCCTGGATCTCCAGGTGGAATTCGATGTTTGAAGCTTGAGCTTATTATGATCCCCGAGGCGTCATTATCCCTCCATATGAGAAAGGAGAATAAGGGCAAACAGTGAAAAATTAGAAGTTAGTTTTGGGGTTGTAAGTAGGATTAATATTACGTTTACAGAAAGGGTGAATGTTTGATGATACAAGTAGGGTTACAGGGAATGTGAGTGCCAGGGTTACACAGAGGGCAAGTTAATAGGAAGGGTTAGTGTTACAAAGAAGTTGTAGGGTATGGTTACAGAAAAAGTGAGTGTTAGGGATACAGAGAGGGCAAGTGTTAAGGTTACAAAGAAGGTTAAAGAGGAAGTAAACTCAAACCTCACCCAAAACAAAAAAAATACACTTACCTATAATCCCGCAGAGCAGTCGATCGGTCCGGAGGTCTCTTCCATCAGGTCCAACATCGTCCCGGTATCTGTCTTCGGGCTGGTGTGCAGGGCGGTGCTATCTTCTTCAGGCTTCTTTTTCCTACGTCACTTGAAACAGGCGTGAGATCATTTGATGTAGATGGCAAAAAACTTGTCTGAATTTGGCAGTTTTTCTCCCTTTTGACAAAAGGGCTCCTTCTGCTCATACCCGAGATGTGTAAACATTCTGAGGTTAGGTACGCTTTAAGATTAGTGATACAGGGAATTTTTATTATTAGGGTTACAGTGAGGGTTTATATTCAGGTTGGAGAGTAGGTGAATGTTAGTATTACAGGAAGTGTTAGTGTTGGGGTTACAGAGATGGTTAGTTTAGAGATTGGAGAGTTGGTGTTGGGGTACAGGATATGTTATGATTACAGTGAGGGTTAGTGTTTGAGGCACATGTAGGGTTAGTATTTGAGTTACAGGCTAGGTTAATGTTAGGGAAATATAGAAGGTGAGTGATAGGGTTGTATGAAGTATTAGTGTGGGGAATACAGAGATGTTAGCTTTGAGGTTACAGAGAGAGTGTTAGGATTACAGGGTATATTATGATTACAGTGAGAGTTGGTATTTGGGTTAGAGGCTAGGTTTATATTAGGGTAATAAAGAAAGTAAGTGATAGGGTTATGGGAAGTGGTAGAGTTGGGCTTACGGAGAAGGTTAGTGTTAGGGCTACACCAGTAGGTTTATTATTCAGATTACAGAGTAGGTGAGTGTAAAGTGTTAGGGTTACAGTGATGGTTAGTATTGGGGTACACAAAGAGTTAGTATTAGGGTTACAGAATAAGTGAATGTTAGGGTACAAAGAACTGTGAGACAGAATTACAGAGAGGAATATGGTTGGGACTACAAGTATGGTTAGTATTAAGGTTACAAAATAGGTGAATGTTGGGCTTACAGGTAGAGCTACTATTGGGACTGCAGAGTAGGTGAGTTTTGGGTTTACAAAGAAGGTGAATTAGTTAGGGGGACGGGTAGGGTTAGTATTGGAGCTACAGAGTAGGTGAGTGTTAGAGTTTCAGAATAGGTGAATGTTACAGGTAGGGTTAGTGTTAGGAATACAAAGTAGGTGAATGTTAGGGGGACAGGTAGGGTTAGTATTGGAGCTACAGAGTAGGTGAGTGTTGGAGTTTCAGAATAGGTGAATGTTACAGGTAGGGTTAGTGTTAGGAATACAAAGTAGGTGAATGTTAGGGGGACAGGTAGGGTTAGTACTGGGGCTACAGAGTAGGTGAGTGTTGAGTTTACAAAGTAGGTGAATGTTAGGGGGACAGGTAGGGTTAGTATTGGAGCTACAGAGTAGGTGAGTGTTAGAGTTACAGAATAGGTTAATGTTACCATTACAGGTGGGGTTAGTGTTAGGGCTACAGGTAGGGGTATTATTAGGATCACAAGAAAGGTTAATATTAGAGGTATAGAGTAGGTGAGTGTTGGGTTTACAAAGAAGGTGAATGTCAGGGGCACAGGTAGAGTTAATATTAAGGCTAGAGAGTAGATGAGAGTTAGAGTTTCAGAATAGGTGAATACTACAGGTAGGGTTAGTGTTAGGAATACAAAGTAGGTGAATATTAGGGTTACAGGAAGTGTTAGAGTGACAGTGGGGGTTGGAGTTAGGGTTATAGAGAGGTTGGGATGGTATGAGAGAAGAAGAAAGGACGTAGTATTATATAAAGAATTACTGATAGATTTACAGAGGGGGGTGGTGTTGGGTTGGCATTGCTCCCTGCACCAGAATTTAAACCACAATCATCAACAGCCCCAATTTTCTGGCACGTATCACCAGAATTTTCCACCTCACCTAAATACCACTCAAGGTAGGTAATGGTGGGGAATCAATGCAGGACCAGTAAATGCACACACTGATCATCTGAATATTATCTGTATAATCTCTCAGATTGTAAGCTCTTTGGGGCAGGGTCCTCTCCTCCTCCTGTGTCACTATCTGTATCTGTCTGTCATTTGTAGCCTCTATTTATTGTACAGCGCTGCTTAATATGTTGGCGCTATATAAATCCTGTTTAATAAGAATTAATATACCAATACAATGACTCTTTATGATTTGGTTCCATCAGATCCTTTACCATGATGCGTATTCCTCTCATTCATCTACAATCTAATTGTATTACCAATGAAATAACAAACACTGCGGCAGTTCAAAGGATGGCGGCATTTCCAGAGAAACCCTAATTAAGCCATCGCACTGCAGCTCACGGACAATTAAGTTGTAAAATTCAGGTCCGCATGGCGATAATGAAAAAAGTAAGTATTTAGGAGATGTTAAAGACAAGTCAGAGAGTTAATTGTAAACTGCTAGCTGAATGCTTTGGTTAATTTGAGAAAACAAAGCACTTCAGGTCCATAAATTACTTTTGATACTTAGGGAATATTGTGATAATTCCGCGTCACCTCGAAACACAATGGACCAATCACGGAGCCTGAGCCAGGTAACTAAAGGTCAGCTGATACGGTATTATAGAGGATTCTATTATTCACGCTTATGTCGTCTTACACATTTACAGAGATCTTCAGGTTCAGTCCATTGAGTTCTAAATAAAAGAATAAATTAAAATCTTTAGAGGTGCTAATGAAAGTTATATAACTTTACATAATTAAACATTTAAGAATATAATAAGTTATGAATATATTATAAGTGAGCATCTGTTGGTTTTCTTATAAAACTATTTAGATTCTATTACAGAAATAGAAAACTATTCAGAATATTCAAGTGTTTCAATGGCAATAACTGATTCTCCACCAGGGAATGTTTCAGTGAATATCAGATATACATTTGTATAAATAAAGCCCTATGTATTGAAGTGGACGTATAGCCTTTTTATTACTTTTGTTCTGGAGTAGAAAAGGATTAGAACTCTGTTATTTTATTTATTAATTGTTATTTTCAGCTGTCTGTGTCCCCGCACTATTTCCCCAAGTGATCACTGTCTCCGGTACAAAAAAAAAAGGAATAAAATTGCATGACAAATCCAAAGATTTACAGTTGTAAAGGTGAGGCTGGATCACCCCATAGGGACACCTGTTCAGGTGACAGCGAACAGGGGAACTCCCTTTAATTGGTAGGAGATTTCCTTTAAATTTCTACTGCATCTTTGGCCGAGAAATTGAAGAAAAATCTGAGGATACAGACGGCAGACAAATTACCTGGCAGGGTCATAACTATTATGAACGCTATAGATAGAAACATATCGATTTTTATCAAAGCATATTTGCTCATTGCATTTCCCACTGAAACAAGACATGGTGGCAAAGCTGTACACATCTCAGAAGTAAACAGCAATAAAAATCCTTTGACTAGCTTTAACTGCTGCTATTAATTTCCCCAAATCACCAAAGCACAAGTAATATTAATTTAATGAACCTTCAGTATCCTGGTCATTGACCTAAATATATAACTACATATAATAGCTCATAAGTATATTTAGAAGCCATCATAAGCCCATTATAGCTTCATTCCCTGAGGGTTTCTATAGATATTTAAAAACATATTTACTCATCATTTAAATCTCATTCTACATTCTTTTGGATGATTAATGTTTAAAATAAACCTACCATGATAAAAGTAAAAGAAATCCCGTTGTTGTAAGTTCTTTCAAAGCTGTATGGTGGTTATACTGGTTCTAAAACTTCAATAATAGGTATAAAGTGGAGAATTGTGTTTTTCATCATCTTCTTCTGTCTCCAAAAACCCTCACTACTTCCACCACTCGATATCTCCATTGTGTGATACCTCCCCCACCTCCTAGATTGTAAGCTCTTCAGGGCAGGGTCCTCGTGTCACTGTCTGTATCTGTCTGTCATTTGCAACCCCTATTTAATGTACAGCGCTGCGTAATATGTTGGCACTATATACATCCTGTTTATTAATATTATTATTATTAATAATAATAATAATAATAATAATAATAATATTAATCTGTTCTAAGAAACGTATGTATTTATAAAGCACGTTTGTCTACAGTAGCTTTACCCTTGGCCATAACAAAACCATTGTCTTGCTGGCTTCAGTTTTTTCAATGTCATGTTCTGTATCTTTTCCTATCCACGCTTAGTGTTGTCCTCCTATTTTTTCCCCTTTCCACTTTTCCACTCATCATTGTCTTTTCCTTTGAGCTGGTTCTTCTCATTTAGCCAAACTAAAATGTTCATCTGAGACATCTAAGTTTATATTAAAAGTTTGGACTTTATTTGTTAAAAGATCTATGTTTGTCCTATGTGTTTTTATATATGTGATCATTTAATCTTGGTTCTCCATTGAGTCTTGAACTTGAAATTTATATATAAAGCATTATATTCTCATTTTAAAGGAAGCATACATCTATTGTATATCGTCCAACTTCCTGATGAATGAAGAATACAATTACAAGGCCAGCACCAGCCACTTCCATAGTTGCGTTGGCCAACAAGAAATAATACTTAAAAAACAAAGGGATTGGTTCAACCCATAATTATATTTTCCCTTTGCTATTTTACATTTATATTGAGCTTTCAAACTAACAAATACAATCATATAGGATGGGATTATAAACTCTTTGGGGCACGGTCCTCTCCTCTCCGGTGTCACTGTCTGTGTCTCTCTGTCAAAATGCCAAATTAGGATACCTATGCTGTCTAAATGTAAAATAATAAAGTGAGTGATGTATTATGGTTGCAAAGATTTGTGTATTTTATGTCTGCTGAAATTCAGCTTCAGTGACTCAAAACCATTATAGCTTTCCCTAATTCCCCAATGCATATAATTATGCCACCATTTTTCTTTTGATCCCACACACTATTCTATGTTACACCTCCTAGATTGTAAGCTCTTTGGGGCAGGGTCCTCTCCTCCTCCGGTGTCACTGTCTGTATTTGTCTTTCATTTGCAACTCCTATTTAATGTACTGCTCTGCGTAATATGTTGGCGCTATATAAATCTTGTTTATTAATAATAATAATAATAATAATGTGATACAAACGTAAGAGTTGTAGAATAAAATTTTTGATAAATAATATATTTTTATAGAGGTTTATTTATCATATCACAAAGAGGAATAAAACAAGGAGTGGAGGAGGACAGAAGAATTTAGTTCCAAATGAAAGACAAGGAAGGAGTTGGGGAATATATTCTTGTGGTGCTGGAGAAAAGAAGGAGTTGAATGTTCATCAGACTTTTTATCATTGATAAAGAAGGCTTTCCTTGCCATCAATAACAATCTCCATGTCATGACACATTCATGTGGACACGATGGAGGCAATAATCTGATGAGCAAATCGTAATTTTGCTGAGCCCAGTGTTTTTGATATTAGATGGAATACAAATGACTCAACTGGGAATATTGATGAGCTGAATTATTCTCAGCTTGCTGTGGTTAGGTAATATAAAAAATAACTGTCAATATTATAACAGTTCCAACACATTTAGGAAATGTATTCATAGAGCCAGCCAGCTGTCCGGAGAGAGTCATTAAGTTGGGTAAATCAATATATACCTTAATGCAGCTATATTTGTCTTTAACAATGGACGAAGGCAGGAGGAAATTAAAGCTGAACAGATACATAGACGCATACTCTGATATAAACAACCACCATTGTATCCATATATGCCTTTTAATAAATTATTGTATTTTAAAATATAGGTAATGTTGCTGAATCTGTGTTTCTGCTTCCGGTAATAGCACTCCAAGCTAATTATAGATTCAGTGTTTTTTTTACAGTGCTGTCAATATAGCAGTGTATGCAGGCTGCAAAAATTTCCTCCCCCAGTTGAAGTCTGTTTAACAGGCAAAGCTTTGACACTTCCTGGCAGTTTTGGAGCTTGTCATTAAGCACCCCAAATTACCCCATATACATACAAATCCCCATTGATCTGCAGAGATACATTCACCACTGGAATCCTCAATATCCCACACCTGTAACCCCAGCTCGGCTAGGTGATTCCACTGGGTGCTCTGTTACTGGTGAGTCCCATCGTATAGAACACTGCTGCTGAGTGGTTAGCAAAGTACCAGCCTTTGGGAGTTGCCCTCTACACTCTGTTCCCATTGCCCATCTAAATTGGCCTAAATGGTAAAACTAAATTGCCTTTAAAAAAATCACCCTGCAATAACGTAAAAAGCATAGGCGTATCAAAATGCATGTGGGCTGGCATTTAGAGACTGAATCTCTATCTCAATCCCCCTTATATATCTTGGATATATAATTTGAGCCAATTTGAGCTTTGTCTGAACCATCTGCTTTTATTCTCATACATATGTTAATTTGGATATTTCCCATACCACCTGGAATCCCCTGATCAGAAGCCTATATTACCTACATCCTTTGTGCATTATCAATCATCAACCCTGGGTCAATTAATAACCGCTTTTTAACAAAACATCAAATTTAAGTCTCTACCCTCCCCTGAGGAAGCCACACGGCGAAACGCGTCAGAGATAGAGACAACTGTGCTTTTGTATACTCCAACTCATGCTAATAATTTTACGCCTTTATTTCTTCCTTCTAATGCCAAGTATGTACAATGATATTTGCATTTTGACCCATCTATTGGTTAGTTGAGTTCTGTCTAGTTATTGGTCTGTAAAACTTTGGCCAATTATCTAATTGCTTTGTAAGTATAATTATAAGTAAAAATTATTTTAAAGTGGCAAATGACCCTCTCTTTTTTGTCTTTTCTCCTCCTAATTATTTAAGGAAAAACTATCTTTTAACTAAGCAGCTCAATGTGCAAAGTCAAGAGTTTTTGTTTTTGCACAACAGTAATTTTTGGTGAAATGTCAATCATGTCGGAGTCTCCAGGAGCAGCAGGGTGATCAGCTTGTACCTCTCTCAGATCCTAAATAATCAGTTTCATGGGGTGTTTAAATATACTTGTAAAAGTGCAACTTTCTCAGGTGACATCAATTCATTTCTCTGTGTGCTGGGAGCAGCACTAATTTACTGTGAAATGAGAAATAAACACAGAATTAGCTTCTGGCATCAGCTGAGCTGGTATGAATAATATTATCACTCCGATGATAATCGTCATTGGAGATCCCCAGTTTGAAATATCAGTCAGCATCTCATTTTCTCTCCGTGTGGCACAGATCCTGTGCTTTTCTTTAGCTCTAGATATTCTGTACATCTCTCTTTCCACAGTGCAAAATGCAGTGCAGGGGTGCCAGGGGCAGTGTTATGACCATGGGTGCCTGTGGGGGTAGTGTTGTGATCTGGGGAGCTCGAGGAGACAGTTTTATGATATGGGGTGCCAGTGGGGGCTATGTTATGATATGGGGTGCCAGTGGGGCAGTGTTATGATCTGGGATGCCTGTAGGGGCAGTGTTATGATATGGGGTGCCAGTAGAGGCAGTGTTATGATCTGGGGTGCCTGTGGGAGCAGTGTTATGATATGGGGTCCCAGTAGGGGTAGTGGTATGATCTGGGGTGCCTGTGGGGGCTGTGTTATGATTTGGGGTGCCAGGGGGGCAGTGTTTTGATCTGGAAGCCTGTAGGAGCAGTGGTATGATCTGGGGAGCCCGTGGGGGCAGTTTTATGATATGGGGTGCCTGTAGGGATAGTGTTATGATCTGGGGTGCCCATGGGGGCAGTTTTATGATCTGGGGTGCCTGTGGGGGGCAGTGTTATGATCTGGGGTGCCTGTGGGGGCAGTGTTATGATCTGGGGTGCCTGTGGGGGCAGTGTTATGATCTGGGGTGCCTGTGGGGGCAGTGTTATGATCTGAGGTGCCTGTGGGGGCAGTGTTATGATCTGAGGTGCCTGTGGGGGCAGTGTTATGATCTGAGGTGCCTGTGGGGGGCAGTGTTATGATCTGAGGTGACTGTGGGAGCAAAGTTAATAAAATTTTGTGACATTGCATAATAATTTTGAAACAATACCACAGTGAATTCCTGTTGTAATCAAAGCTAAAGGCGCTTCAATGAAATATTAGATTGTGTGGCTTTCTTTTTGGCCAGGCACTGTGTGACATTTTACTTTTAGATTCAGACATTGATAGTTTATAAAATACCATTGTTTATTATTCATCCTAATTGAGTTTCACAAAGAGTGAATGATATAGGGTCAGTTCTGTTGATGATATAGAGTTCGGCTCTTTATTATGGATGAAGTGAGGGGGTGTTTAAGCTGCACCGACTTGGAGTACCCAAATGTCACAATCCCAGGGAATGCAATGCGTGTTCCCGCTGTGACTCACTGCCCAATGTTATATCCACTTGTTTGTTCATTTACTTCTGGAATATTAACACACAAGTCTTTGTACATTACCAGCAATGCTGCTCCAGCTGTTACATAAACACAAATTGAGGTGTAATGACTTCTCTGGATTAACATTTTACATTTTTAGTTTTATACATGTGTTTATGTAAATGGACTGCAGGGTGACTTTTGTTGGAAGGTTGAAAAGGACCTGTTAGTCGAAAAGTATATCATTGTCACCATTGTTCACTACATAGATATGTCAGGTCTGTATATTGCTATAGTGTCCATGTCGGGCAGAGCAACACTCTCCTGGTGACCACTCAAAATGTTAGATTATCCCCAGAACCACTAAGGGGACCCTTATCTTGGAGAGATTTATTATCAGTTTGTGTTTTGTCTACAGGACTAAAAGTAAAGAAAAATCTCTCCAATGGGTCAAGCAAAAAGAAAGAACAAGGTGGCTGATCCTTCACCCCCCATACAGACACAAACACTTGGTTTTGGATATGCTTTAAAGAAGAACTGACCAAAACTACTATTATTACACAGTATTTATAAAGGGCCGACATATAACACAGCACTGTACAAAGTCCATAGTCATGTCACTAGCTGTCCCTCACAATCTAATGTCCTTACCATAGTCATATGTTAATAATACAGTCTAAGGTCAATTTTGGGGGAAGCCAATTAACTTAACTGCATGTTTTTGGGATGTGGGAGGAAACCGGAGTACCCGGAGGAAACCCATGCAGACACAGGGAGAACCTGCAAACTCCAAACCTGCAAACTCCATGCAGATAGGGTTCCTGGCTGAGATTCGAACCTGGGACCTAGCAAAGACCAGAGTGGTAACCAATGAACCACCATGCTGCCCATATGCCAAAAATGGTGATAAAGGTAAAAGACTTATCAACAGTGTTACCTGTGATCTCCCTGCAGATGGTCTTTCACCATTACTGACTTACATCCAGTACACTAATATTTATACATTCTTGGCTTGTGTGAATGCATTGAATTGTACAATTTTCACTCTATACATTCACAGAGCTGCATTGCATTCCTCCACTCAGCCACACAATGCTGTGCCCACACACACACATCAGATCCCACGCACTCCGTACGTAGCTTCACCTACAATGCGACATTATGAAAAGTTTGCTTCTAATTCTTCTGGGGATCATTTGTTATTCCTTGGCATCCTGAGACACCTCCAGCACCAAGCTGTAATTATTCCGGATGTGTGATAAATTGCACCGCATTGTGGAAAAGTCGCCTTTTTTTATTTTTTGCCTTGTGGCTAGTTGGAAGAAAACTTTTTAGGGTTTTCTTAGCTAAGAGTTTTGGTGTGGGCTGATTTTTTGATATATAGATAAATGTAAAATATGACAGCAACATCAGGAAGAGCAGAAAGGAAGATTTATTTGTTTCAGTACAAAGAGTTAGTTTATAATTGGTTACTTTGAGGACTTTCATGAAAGTAATATTTAAGTATAGAAATTCTAAGGTTATGTTCTGACTTATAGTGGATGCCGGTGTTTTATGGGGTTCTCTGACACCTTGTCATTCACTTGGCCATCTACATTACTGTGCTGGTTCTTTAGGGACCACTAATTGAACATTTTACAGGAGTGGATGGTACTGAACTACTCACTGCCACCCCCTTTCCTTTTTTATGGCTGTGGGTGAGACGTGACATTACATGTTTGGTTTCGCTCGAGGAAAGGGGTTCAGGGCTGTGAAGAAGTGCCAACCGCACCACAACCTCCAATCTGAACACAGTTTCAATGTCTTCTGCTCCCCCCGTATCTCTGCACCTCAACATCTCTCACTTCCTTTATTTTCTCCATCACTCCCTTCCTAACTCTTCATTTCTCTCCTTGTCCTTCTTATTTCTCGTTCTTCATCTCTTCCCATCTCTTTTTCTTCATCTTTCATTCATCTCTGTCTCTACATCTCACTCTTTTCCTATCTTTTGGTTTCTCTACATCATTTTTCTATATCTTCATCTTTCCCTAATACTTCTTTATTATGTTTTCATCTTCCACTCTTTTCCTACAACTCTCTTCTTACCTCTCTCCTTTTTGTTTTTCTCTTTCTTTGTACTTCTTCACATCCTTCTCACTTATCATTTTCTCTTCCTTCCTCTTCAGTTTCATCATTTATTCTTTTTTACCTTTCTTCTTTAATTCCTCTGCTCCTTTATTCCTATTTTTCTTCCTACCATTCTATCTCACTTCCTACCTCCCTTGTTTCTTTTTTTCCTCCACTCCTTCAGAAAATTCTTTACTGTTTCCCCTTTCCTTTGTCTTTCTTTTTTTTCCCTTTCTTTCTCCCATTCTTTTCTTTTTTTTCATCCCACTTTTTCACTTCTTTACCATTTCCCCTTTCCTTTACCTTAGCATTTGTTCTCTCTTTCTTTACTGCCAGGACACTTTCCTAGACCCCAACCGCTTCCCTCATATACCCCGCTTTTTCTCCTGCAAAAATTGTCCCTAACTTCCGTTTCCTCCCATTACTTAACCCTTCCTATTCTCCTCCCATCTTAACTTATGATCCCTAACTAACACCTCCTTAAACCTCTCCTCTCTCTCTCTCATTAACTCCTCCCCCGCCCCCCCATTGTAATGTCGGCCCTACGCCCCATTTCTCTGCTGCCGTCATCTCTTTCTCTGGTTGTATCTCTCTGCTTACTTCTCTTTTTCTTTCTTTTTTTCTTACCTATTCAACTCTCTTTGTCCCCCCCCCCCCCCCCACCTTCTTCATCTCTTTTTCTCCTTTTCTTCTTTTCCCTTTCCTTAATGTTTTACTTATCTATCTGTCTTCTTACTTCTTTATCTCTATTTCCTCCTACCTCTTCATATATCTCTTTCCCCCTCTTCATCTCTCTCTCTATTTATTTCACGCTCTCTTTTCTTACCACTCTCGCTTTTTGTCTTTCTCTTTCTAGTTACCTCTTCATATCTCTCTTTTCTCACTTTCTCTTCCTATATCTTAAAATCTTAAGTTTCTTATTCTCTTCTTCCCTAATTCTTTCTTACTTATCTCTCCCTCTATCTCTCCCTTCTCATAATATTCTCATATATGTTCACATTAAAGTTGTTTATTATTAAATACAGGGGTGTTAAACTCATATACACAGAGGGCCAAAATTAAAAACTTGGACAAAGTTGCGGGCCAACCTTGACATTTATTGAAAAAATGAGAAATTTTTTCCTTCTCATTAGATATAAACCCTTTTCATATGGAAACAAAGAGGTTTTGCTTCATAGGCTGGAACAAGCTTATAATAGAGAAAGAGGCATAAGAATTTTTTTTAAATTTTATTTTAGAAAAAAAATCCTATGCCTCTTTCTCTATTTGTAGCCTTCTGAGTTAAATTCCAATGGTAACCTTTTTGCACAGGCTAACAATAATAATAACAATATTCTTCAATGAAAATCCAACCATTCAAGTCCATGCCTTGGAGTAACAAGAAAAAGGGAGGGGGAGAGCTGGAAATGCCAGACGCTGGCAATGTGGAGCTAAATCCGTCTTCATTGAAAAAGCGCCTCTACTGAAATTCCTGGCATTACTTGGGTCTATAAAACAGTCCAATGCGGGGCCACACATAGGCAGAGAGCCCGCTGGTCTATAGACATGAGTGATGCCGGGAATTGTAGTAGCGGCGTTATTTCAATGCAGCAGCGGGCAGTTCATATTTAGGATTCCTTTGGGGGCCAAAAAAAAGGACATTGGGGGCCCCTAGGTCCAGAGTTTGACACCCCTGATTTAGTATGCTGTTTTAATACATTTCCCACTCAGGTATAAATTATAAATCGACAAATAGTGAAAACATTTTGGGTTATTTTACACCTTTCTATTAAGAAATGTTATTTATTGTATTGTTTTATTTTACACTCTTAAGATTTCTTGCTATTCAGAAAGAGAATGCTTGCATGTTTATAAACAAATAGTGATCAGGAATGGTACTGATTGGTTTGGACCTATGCCTGCCAATAACAGTGTAGTGTGAAAAGTAATGAGCACAGGTGTGTGCTACCTGTTCTCAGATGGATCATAGATTAGCATTATGTTAGCACAGAAAAATTTTCAGCAATCACTAAACTAGAGGTTGATAGCATGAATGGAGGAACTCTCTTTATACGAGGGATTTGATTTATACTGTACAGTAAAGATAAAAATTGCCTTGCATTGCTACAGATCACTCATGTTCACTTACCGATTGGCAACGTTGCACTTTATCACCAGACATAAAACAGAGCTAGATTAGTATTTAGTTAGATCACAGCATACAGAAATGAATAACAATCCTATAAAACAATACAACGCAAAGGGTTGAGATTTTTCATATTCTCATTCTCCCTTGGGCTGTCATCTATTGATTTTCATTTTTTGAAAAAAAAATCAATCTGCAAAAAAAAAGCCTATTTTGCTTTTGTATTGGCGGTGAAAGTATAACGCTCTGATTTTCAGAATGAAACAAGATATTCTTATCAATTTTTAATTGTGAGCAAATAGAAAGAAAAATTCCCATTATCACCATAAAGGCAATCTGGGTCAAAGCCCTCTACTGCCACCAGGTGGTCAAAATAAAGAATACACGTACAGGTTCATTTACATCAAAGCAGACTTGTCCCATGATTATTAATGAATTGCATATGAAAATGTGTATGTAATGTTTATGGTAGCAGGATCTCTAATGGAAAACATGAACTTCTCTCAGCTGCTCAGGAAATAAAGAACGTGGTTAAAACATGAAGCAGATGTTAAACATTAATATGGGACATAGTTCAAAAATTGACATAAGTAGCTGTGAATTATTGAACTGCATATAGTATTTGATTGAATTCAGGAAGAAATAAAACCATGTTCTGCAATAAAATATTTAAAGTGGATTTCCAACACTATGTGTTCAGATAATAATATGTAGCAAATCAAGCGGCTTGTAATGTAAATGATTGTCAGGGGAACTGTAATGAGATAAAATATGAATTTCACACTGTGAGAAGCAAATTTATTGGTATCTGCAATCCTTTCTGCATGGGTAGTATATTTTATTAACTGGATTTCTTTTTATAGCAGCATCAGCCGCCCCTCCTGGAAGAGAATTGGAATAAGGTGCCCATCTTCAATCTCTGACCTCTGGTTAAAAAGTTAACAAACGGTATAATAATATTAATAATAATAATAATAATAATAATAATAATGGATACTTTGTATCAAATAGCTGATGGAGGCAGTGGATTTGTTATTAAGTTCCTATTTGTTTTCATGCTTAGATTGTAAGCTCTTCTGTGCAGGGTTCTCTCCTCTGTATGTGTAACTGTGTTCGTCTGTCATTTGCAACCCCTATTAAATGTACAGCGCTGCGTAATATGTTGGTGCTATATAAATCCTGTTTATTATTATTATTATTATTAATAATAATATTAATAACAATAATAATATGTATCTGTTTTTCTCTGTTTTTCCAGTGCCAACAAAGGAAATAAACATGACAATACCAAAGCATACCAAAGCATGTGTAATTGCAAGACTTTTCTGGGAGAAGTGGTGCATTTTCTAAAATAAATGCAAAGGTGCCAATATTTTTGGCCATGACTATATATATATTAATATTTAAGCAGCAATATATATACATATATATATATATATATATATATATATATATATGAACCACTTTGAGCCTTAATAATTCGGACTCATCATGATTAAGCAGCGCACATCTTTAACATCTTTGCACAGTGCCGGTTGATTTTCCTCCCTCTACCCCTTAGTTTTCCTCTTGACGGTGAATTGCCACTCAGATAGACCCTTCATGGACATAAAGGTGTATGTGGAACAAAGACTTTCTTACTGTTATTCATACACAGCCCACACAGGTATGCAGGTGATGTCATTACCATCCATATATCACATACTCCTACACACCACTCACCTCCTACATACAATCGCTCTTTTTATCTGCTTATACAACTCTTACATTTTCTTGTTATATAATGTGTCAATGTTGCCAGGCAATTACAAATCAACTATATAGTGAATGAATCACTCAAATTATTTATTTATATTTATCATTGATATGAAGATTCAATTCACAAAGCTAAAATCCTCAAAAAACAATCTTTATTTCAAGTGGGAAAAAAAGCTACTTCTACTTCGTCTTAGATTGTAAGCTTTTCAGGGCAGTGTCTTCTCTTTCTTCTGTGTCATTGTTTGTATCTGTCTGTCATTTACAACCCCTATTTAATGTATGGCACTGAATAATATGTTGACGCTATATAAATACTGATTATTATTATTATTAATTATTAATATTATTATTAATAATAATAATTTTGCACAAAAAAAAAAACAATCCCTAGCTCCTGGTGGCTTTTTGTTTTACCTGTACGGTGTATGGTGCATGCGTCTTGTAGTGCAGAACTCGGCCCTGTATGCGGCATTATGTCAGGAACAATCCAACTCCTAAGCATGCACAGCATCCACGTCATCTGTGGTCTTCCAATGGCCAAAGAGGATCGCCATCTACATGGGAGCCAGCAGCAAAGATGACAAAGGATGCAGCAATGGCACGTCCTGGACCTTTATCATTGCAGGGTGGCTGTACACGGGTAAGTATGGGTCATAATCACTAAGTATGCTGTGTAGAAGCTCACCACCCACCAAGTATAGTCTCACTTCAAAAGGAAATATGGATATCAATCGGTTCTCTTTTCTCTGTACACCTCCTCTCTCGGTAGTCTCATACCCTCCTTTGGCTTACAGTACCATCTGTATGCTGATGACACTCAAATTTATCTGTCCACCCCTGACCTGTCTCCCTCAGTCCTGGATAAGGTCTCATGCTGCCTGTCAGCCATCTCATCATGGATGTCTGACCGATTCCTGAAACTCAACCTGGATAAGACAGAACTCATCATCATCCCCCCTCAAATTCCAAATCTCCCCCTGACATATATCTAACTGTTAACAACACTGTTATTCGGCCCTCTCCTCAGGCACGTTGTCTTGGTGTCACCTTTGACTCGGCCCTCTCATTCACCCCCCATATTCAGAACATTTCCAGGTCCTGTCACTTTCACCTACGCAACATCTCCGAAATCCGCCCCTACCTGTCCCCTGAGACCACCAAACTCCTTGTACACGCTCTTATCTCCCGTCTGGACTACTGTAACCTCCTCCTCTCTGGTATTCCACTAATCCGACTCTCTCCTCTACAATCTATTATGAATGCTGCAGCCAGACTCATCCATCCTTCCCTCCGCTCCTCTTCTGCTGCATCTCTTTGTAGTTCTCTCCATTGGCTTCCTTTTCACCTTAGAATCAAATTTAAGCTCCTGTGCTTTGCCTTCAAATCCCTCCACAGTTATTGCCCCACTTACCTTTCTGACCTGATAGTAAAATACCCCCCCAGCCGCTCTCTTCCCTCCTCCAATGACCTCCTAATGACTTCCTCACTCATAACCTCATCACACGCACAGATACAAGACTTCTCTAGAGCTGCCCCAACTCTCTGGAATGGTCTTCCTCATCCTATTCGTCTTGCACCTACTCATTTAAAAGAACCCTTAAAACCCATCTTTTCAAACTCACCAACCCTTCTTCTTCTGTCTCCTAAACCCTCACTACTCACCCAACATTCCATATCCCCCCTCCTATTGTGTGATACTTCTCTCTCCTCCTAGATTGTAAGCTCTTCAGGTCAGGGTCCTCACCTCCTCCTGTGTCACTGTATCTGTCTGTCACTTGCAACCCCTATTTATTTGTACAGTGCTATATAATATGTTGGCACTAAATAAATACAGTTTAATAATATTAATAATTCCTGGGCAAAGTAATTTATCACAATTAATCCAGGCAGAATGATGGGTTCCAGGGTTAAAGATGTAAGAAGAAAACTGGTGTTGGTGGAGAAAAGGGAAAACCAAAGAAAGGACAGAGGGGAGTGAAGGAGGGTCATGAGAAGGGAAGGAAGATGGAGGTGGAAGCTCCAGGAGATATTAGGGCTTATTTAAGTCAGAGATCACGTTTATATTTTTACAAATTACCTTTCCATGTCAGTCCCAAGCTGCTGTTATCTTCTATAAACTGTCAATGAATGGAATCCAATATGGCAGCCTGGTAGTGTTCGGCATACTGTTGGTGTACAGAAATCACCAAAAATGTAACTTCCCATTTGTGTGATTGGCTCACTGGTTTCCCCAAAAGTCTGCACTGGGGTAGTCAAATTTTGAGCATCCCCTTTGTTCGGTTTGGAAAATTTGACAGAATAGCTTGCTATGGGAATTTCAGTTTTGCTGAGATATACTGCAAGGGTTAATTACTTCTAAAAGAATGAAGATGTTGCAGCTTTTCTCATTAGAATGAACCAATCACCAGAATTCATTTGTAATGGACATGGTAAAGCAAATATTTCTTATGAACAGATAAAAATAGAAACAAAGTTTTCTTATGTTTCTTACAATGTTTGAATTGTGCAATAATCACTTACTAGGGATTGGCTTTTGCCCAACAAGTTATTTCCTCTATTTAATAAACACCTTTTAGGTATCGTTTGCATTAATGCATGATATGGAAATGTAATAAAATGCGGTAATGCACGGCACATGCCTTGGTGCGCCAGGTCGCCATTTATTCTTAATCTCACCCCAAATGCACCATGGGAACACAAGACAAGGCTATGCAGTGCACTTTGAAAAATGTAGAATACATTACTTTGCAATGTGGAGTGCTGATAAACCCATTCAAATAATTGTATTGTAATGCAAATGGTATCATCTGTGAATTCAGTAAAATGAACCATATTGCTATAGTGAGAATGAGCCATTCGCTAACTTGTTGGAGTAATTACCAAAAATGGAAGATCGATTTTTTTTTTTTTTTATTGAAGACCTGTAGTGTGCAAGCACATCTTCGTGTGCCACAAAACACCAATCTAAACCCGGTGCAACAAAAAAGTGAAGTGCACCATCCATCCATCCTTAAGGGGACTAGGGCCTCTTTGCCTGAACCCCACGGGGCACAAGGCTCCTGACATGGGACCAGCTTCTCAATATATGAGCCTACCTGACCCAAGCCTTAACCCAGGTCGGATGGCTCACAGCAGTGGTCACCAGGCAGTGGTCCGTGGACCACTGGTGGTCTGCGAGAAAATTTTGGTGGTCCACAAAAAAAACATTATTTGCAATTTTTATGTTTTTTTAATAATAAAACAAAATTAATATTCCAATAAATTGTTGTATTCTGAATGACAATTTTCCCCTTTATATTGCACTAAATTCACAAACTGTACTAGAGACAGAAAAACAAGGGAGGCGCAGCGTGATGTCATTGTAGTATTAAGTTGTATGAGGCAACCATTGCCGAGCCGTACGCTTCAGTATTGTTTCCACCATTACAACAGTCACCCCGCTCCGCCAATACCGATTCTCATCCGATTGTTTTATTTTATTTGTTTATTTCTCAGATGCTCTTTTAGGTAAGTATAACATTAACTGTGTATTTTCTTTACCTGTTATATTTAATTGCATCAAATAGTTTGACTATAATAATTAATATTTCTTGTTTGGTCTTAGATTGGAATGAAATAATTTTAAATTTTACAAAAATTTTACATTTTTTTACTAATACCAAAGATAACACAACTAATGATAATAGTAACAATAGTAATACTTCACTTAACCGTGAGCTGATCAATGAATCAGAGCCGCCACAGTCCTTGTCAGCATCATTAGGAAGATCATTATTTTACAAATGTTTTTATCTTTTTATAAAAATTCATATTAATGGTCGGGGGGATTTAATGTTATGAATTTAGTGGTCCGTGAGGTCCGAAAGGTTGGTGACCGCGGCCTTAGAGGGCTGACAGAGCCAAGCGCTCGCTAGTAACTGAAGGGATACCCGGGCTTAGAGGGAGCACAGACCATAAGACCATGCGCCCTCCGCTCACCTAACTTTCCGGTGGGCCATTAAAGCAGGACAAGCGTCTTACTTGTTGGGTGCAAGAGTAAAAGTAAAAAACCATACATACAAAATAAAGAAATAAAGTGCCGTGGTATGGTAGCCATGAAATGAGGATTGTAGAGGGAGTGCTGGCTGAGTGAGCCGATTTGGTTAGATTGGATTACAGATTGGAGAGAGGTCCAGGGGGTTACACCAACGTTTGTGTTCCCGAGTAGCCAAAAGAGAAGACAAAAGGGAAAGTGAGACGGAATGTTCAGAAACAATTAAAGATGTGTGGACCCTGCTCATTCTCTACACACATAGCAGCAGAGGTGGATGGGACATGAATATTTAAATTATGTTACACATTTTTGGCAGGTAAAACAGATTCTGTAGCTTAAAGCAGAACTAAACTTGTGGATGTGTGGTGGTTACCAGTCAAGTAGTACTACCTCTTGGGCTTTTTATGTTTTTTCACTTTAGGTTTGTTTTAAATCTTTAAAATATAACCCCAGTCTAGTAAGTCCACATTAAAGCCCAACTCTATTTATTGTTGTGGGGAATTGAACAGTGAAGGGTTAGAGCCTCCAATCAGGATAAAGAGAACAGGTTATTGGGAGGAGTAGCGTGATTCTGCAGAGGCGGTCAGTGGGAGAAGACTTTTTCAGAAGATCCAATGTGTTAAAATTTTACCCCAATTCTCAGATACCAATTTCTTGAATTTTGAGGGGCTCTAAAATACTAAATACTTGTGAAGAGAAATGCCTAGAAGACAAGGTTTGCACCAAGTAGCAACCGTCATTGTTGTGTTTAACCTCCTTGGCGGTTCATTTATGTCCGGTTTTATATGTCTAAAAGCGGTACATTGTCTTTCATGAAAATTAATTTTACAGTATAATGTTATAGTATGAGTATAATAAAGTTTAAAACACAAAATCATGTAAAAATAATAAATTAAATAAATGAATAACAATATTATTAATAATATTATTTTTTTAAAAATTAAAAAATAAATAAATAAATAATATACTCATACTAATCTATATACTGTAAAATAAATTTTCATGAAAGCCAATGTACTGCTTTTACACATATAAATCCAATGTATTACATTCAATACTTTGTTGTAATTTGAAGTTTCAGCCACACCCTGAACGGAACCGTCGCACGCACCAACATCCCTGGGAACTCCCCGGTGACTCATCGGATGCAGAGGACGCCGGCCAGAGGAAGCGAGAAGACGGGGATCGCGGAGAAGGACGCCGACGCATCAGGTAAGGCTCGATTTACTATTGTTTTCTATTGTTTTAGCTACCCCGAGTGTGACTCAAGTTTACCACTTTCAGCATCTTTTTTCCATCTTGAGTCACACTCGGGGTAACCGCTTAGGGGGTTTTCCCCCCTGGCGGTCTGTTTATATCGGTAATTTTGAATGTCAAAGTGGTTCATTCTGTTTAAATTTCCTGCCTGGTCACGCCCCCGCACGCTCACACGTCCCATTGATTGCCCAGGGATGCGAGGCCAGGGGACACAGATGCCGAGCGACACTGCAGGCTCGTCGGGGCCAGGTAAGTCCTTTACAATGCCAAGTGTGGCTTGGGGTTACTGCTTTTGGTACTGAAAATTAACCCCAAGCTACGTTCAGTGATACCGCCAGGGAAGTTAAACTTGTTTCCGATCCAGTAATTATGACCTCAATGTGACCCCTAAATAGTTAGTAAAGTTCCTTAGAAAGAAGAGCAATATGTGTCATGTCAATCCAGTAGTACAGGGGTGTCAAACTCATATACACAGAGGGCCAAAATTAAAAACTTGGACAAAGACGTGGGACAACCTTAAAATTTATTGAAAAAATTGAGGAAGTTTTTTCCTTCTCTTTAGATATAAACCCTTTTCATATGGAAACAAAGAGGTTTTGCTTCACATTCAATCTAGAACAAGCTTATAATAGAGAAAGAGGCATAAACTTTTTTATTTTATTTTATTTAAGAAAAAATCTAATTCCTTTTTCCCTATTTGTAGCCTTCTGAGTTAAATTTCAATGGTAACCTTTTTGCACAGGCTAACAATAATAATAACAACAATATTCTTCTATGAAAATCCAACCATTCAAGTCCATGCCTTGGAGTAGCAAGGAAAAGTACAACTGAGGGGGAATGCTGGAAATGCCAGACGCGGCCAATGTGGAACTAAATCTTATGAGTGGCCCGCCGCTGAAACTCCTTTTTCATTGAAATAACTCCGCTACTAAAATTCCCGACATTATTTGCATCTAAAAACAGTCCAATGCGGGGCCATGTATAGGCAGAAAGCCCGCTGGTCTATAGACGCGAGTGATGCCGAGAATTGTAGTAGCGGCGCTATTTCAATGCAGCGCCAGGCCAGCTGCAGTTCATACTTAGGATTCCTTTGGGGGCCAGAAAAAGGACGACAGGGGCCAGATTTTGACACTCCTGCAGTAGAATAAAAAAGTGTCCTTAGTGAAAGAGCAGAGTATCAGACAAAGATGTCAGATTGCTTCAAAGAATGTCAAAATTGATGGACCAAATAAAGTCTGCGTTCCTCTCATCTCTGGCACCTACAATGTAAGTCTGAGAACTCCAAAAAGAAGGTGAAGTAAGAAATTCAATGTACACAGTATGTATGTAGTATCCTCTGTTCGTCTACCTCTGCTGTCACTCCCCCGATTGCTAATATAGAAATTCCCAGCTGTCATAGTGACAGCCAGGACAGAAATCATTGCAGGAGGCTAATTCTAGCTGCTGCTGTCACATCAGACCTCCTGATCTACTTTTTGTAAAAACTTTTCGGACATGCAAAATAAGGTTATAAGGGGTCGATTTAATAAAGAAATACAGGCTAGCAAAGTGAATTATCCTTTTGTATTTTACAATATTTAACTTAGTTTAGTAAACATGTTGACTGTCTGCTGATTTCCCAATCCAGTTATGTACAAGGAAAAGCCCTGTTTTTGTTTTTAAAGATTTCTTTGCATGTAATTGATTATTCTGTTCAAAGTGAATATTCACCACAATTACTTAGGAGAATTATTCATTGCAAGGAGATGATTCAACCTATATTCTTTTAGTAAATCGACCTGATTGTACTTTGTTCTATTTTATTCATCTGCAGATTATAAGATGTGACCTTTTCTGGTAAAACTGTAAAAAAAACTTTAATTTATTTTTAACACATTTTATCATATTTTATGAGTTTGCATTCTCGTTTAATTATTTATTTTATGTTTTGTAAGGTGTGTTGTTTTTTTATTTTTTTTGTATTATATTTTGTTTTTCGTTTTTTTACCAAACCTAGGTCCAGCTGGAAAAAGGTGCAGTTTTTTTTTTTTTTGTCTAAAGATTACAAAGAATATAAAATATGTTTTGTGAAACAAAATCACCAACAGAAAACCAAAAAAAAAACATTGCATTTATCACTTTGTTATCTTAATATGACAAAGCTTTTATCAAGTAACAGAACCACAGCAGAAATGGAATTGTTCTGGTCCGGAATATACATGTGAGAGAGTTGATAAACTGTGCTTATGTTCAGCAAGAGATGAACTTAGAAATTCAGTGTAGATTTTTTTTAAGTGTTACCTGTACAGATATCCTAAAAAATGGTTACCATTGGAATGCATAGGTTTGTATTAATCCTTTATTTTCAGGTGTTTCCATGCTCTAGCATTACTGCATGTTTTTTAGGTGCTGGTTAGAAATAACAAAAGGAGAGGAAATTATTGTTATAGATATTGGAGATTCATGAGGAGAGTTGTGGAAAGGAACCTGTTTGAATAATTAAATTATATATAGTCATATTAGTGTAATAAAGCAATGCAAAGCAAGAAACAAAAGCTTTATTCCTCTTTTTTTAAAGGACAGACACATAATATAGATGAAGC
Organism: Pyxicephalus adspersus; assembly: GCF_032062135.1. Lineage (NCBI taxonomy): Eukaryota > Metazoa > Chordata > Amphibia > Anura > Pyxicephalidae > Pyxicephalus > Pyxicephalus adspersus. The sequence goes on from NC_092862.1 coordinate 137,984,493, forward strand.
ATGTTTGTCTCTGCTGAAACAAAGGGAATGTATTTTACAAACAAACCGCTAGAGGGCACAATTCTTCCATTGTTGGATAATAATGATTCTTTATAACATTTTCTTTTAGTTCCCTAGATCTTACCATATACATTGCATCAACCCAGAAACTTGGAGGGGTGTTGCATTGATAACATTGCCACTCAACCTGACACTCAACCTTTAAAAACTGATAAAGCCTTATAAAAGCTTCCAAATGTCTTCCCAAAAAATAGAGTGTGATAACATTATGTATCTCCATAAACATGGAAGTTTGCAAAGGGTGAAGAGGGAGGTAAACTGCCCACAACTAAACCCCCAACTTTATTGTTTTAATATCCTGATTGGGCTTCGTCTCGAATTACCATTCTGCTCTGAGATACATCTTCCGTGGTTACTTGTGACAGTAGAGCCCTTCAAATATTTTGAGTTGTCATTTTCAGTCCTATGAGACCTTGTTTGTAAGTTTAATATAAACTATACGAGGGGGTGCTGAGAAGTTCCTGGCTTTGTCCAGAAAGAAGAGAGCCAGAGTTATGAAATAACACATGTATTCAACATATTTCCCCCTGAGACTGATGCACTTGGTACAGTGTAGTTGCAGCTTTTCTAGACCGTTCAAATAAAAGTCCTTTGGTTGGCCGAAACCAGCTCTCAGCAGCATCTTTGTCAGAAATGTCCTCAAAGCGTTGCCCCTTCAGGTGTGTCTTCAAATTCGGGAAATTGTCCTACGGGGCCAGGTTACGTGAGTAGGGGGGATGGTGGACCAATTAGAAACCCAGGGTGTTCAATTTGGCAGCCACAAAGTTAGACGCGTACGCAGGTGCATCCTGCATAAAAAGGGTTTCTTTGGTCAACTTTCCACAGCGTTTCGTCTTAATTGCCTCCTTCAGCTGGTCCAGGAGGGTAGCATATTACTGTCCTGTGATACTAGAGCCCTGAAGTAGGTAGTTCACCAACAAAATACCGTCTTTGTCCCAGAAAACAGATGCCATGACTTTTTTTGTGGATTTCTGGGTTCGGAACTTCTTTGGTTGCAGGGACCCGCTGTAGCGCCATTCCTTTGACTGTTCCTTGGCTTCAGGATCATAGTTGTGGAGCCAGGTTTCATCCTCAGGCACTAACCTAGCTAAAAAGTCCTGTGCAGCTTCAAAATGGGCCAAAACGGCTTTGGATGCTTCAACTCGTTTCTTCTTCTGATCACTGTTCAAACATTTCGGCACCCACTTCGCTAAAAGCTTGCCATGTCTAGGATAGTGGTGATAACAAACTCAACATGCTCCCGTGAGATGTCAAGTATTGGATTTCTTTTTTGCTGATATTCCCCGGTCCCCAATAATCGGCTCATGGACATCGCAGGTTGCCGGGTCAGTTGAGGTTGGGGGGCGCCCACTGCGGGGCTCATCTTCAATGGTGAAATGCCCAGTCTTAAAATGAGATATCCAGGTTTTGACAGTGCTGTAGGAAGGACACTTCTCCCCAGTGTTTGTGATATCTCAGTGTGAATGTCCTTTGCTGACTTTCCCTGGAGAATCAAAAACTTCATGACGGCCCATAACTCCAACGACGTGAAACTTGCTTGTGCCTCTGCCATCACAGCTTCTCACTAAAAGAAAAAACAGTTTTAAGAATCACAAAGACCTGATATTTGCAGAGTTACATACTAAGATATTAATCTGTCATATACCCCCACACTCATTTTTCTATTTCATCTGGAAGGGGGCAATGCCAGGAACTTCTCAGCACCCCCTCGTACGCTTAACAAGATAGTTCCCTGTGAATCGTTTATTCTGTTGGTCAATCTAAAGACTAATATTGGCCAGTTCCCCTGAAGAAGCCTTGGATGCGAAACGCATTGGGAATATAAATTACTAAATGCTCAAACTTACTGGGCTCACCATTTCCTTACAAGGACATTTTACTAATATCATTTGTTTAATACCTGTGTTTATTAGAGTTGGGAGAGCAGACAGAGTAATTTGCAAGAACAACCTGGGAAGGCCTGACACCACTCAGCCCACAACAGTTCTCTGTGTTGTCAGCCCACAACGCATTATCTTCAGAACAACATCTATTTCTCTATACTTGCAAGATGTTTAAATAAAAATAAAAAAAATGTGACTTTTTTTCCAATATGTTTTTTGTATTTGAGCCATTGAAATAACATTTTTTGCATATTTTGCTCATTCCTTTATATTGAAATATATATTTTTTTTTACTATTTAACCCAATAGTGAATTTCAGCATGCAGATCAGCGAACGTAATCCATCCATTGTGCGGACGACTCTCCCTGTGTACAGCAGAGGGCCCTGGGAGCCGCCTATGATTCCATTATATGAGTTATGCTGAGAGCTCAGCACAATTGAAGACTAAAAAAAAACTTGGCAAGCCCAATAAATTTCCCAAAACCACAGCAGCAACACTGACTGTCTGGATTATTATAACCAGATCTCTACGTGGCAGTGTCAGTGCTGTAACAATCGTGGCGATATTTAAGAAAGATTCTCCAATAGAAGCAGCAAAGGGAGTTTTATAATAATATATACCTGGGGGTCACCTTACCTGCACAGGTTGAATTTAACAGTTGATTATGGCCAGTGTTGGTTGAATTTGCTTTTGTCTGGTCTGCCAACAGTTTGCCCAAATTGCCCCAATGTTCAGGTTTATTTGGGAACCGAATTTGAATCTCATTGAATTAAACAGGGGAGAAATTCTGGTGTACACTGCATTCAGACTGGTAAACTTCAGCCAATGACAGGTACAGCATTTAGTTTATTGACAGCCTGCCATTGTCTGTTGCCTGGACTGGCTGAGCCAATCTATATTGGTCATTGATAGGTTTAAAAAAGTGGGACTTTCAAGGGATAAAATCATATAAGGACATTTTTTTTCGACCTTTTTAAAACAAGGTGCTACAATAAAAACAAATCAGCATGATACTGGTCATCGATAGGTAAAGGTGTTATATGCAACACCTGACAGATATAGTGCACTGTATACCTGTACTGTATACCTAACCAAACCAGCCGGCAGATGATGAAAGCCACACTAATGTACAACACGCCTCTCATTGCCCTAGATGCCAAATAAAATGACCGAAATTCAATATATTCATCTTTATTCACTTTGGGCTGTTTGACACAAACACTAAGCCAATTGATAGCAAAGTGTCAGCCATAGTGCTGTAGGGTCATATATAGAAGAAACAAAAAGTTCTTTAAATTTGCTCATTTTTTCTATATTTTTATATAAATCTTTGTTCATCACAATCATGTTTAAAATCCTTTTCTGGGCATTATCTCACTGGCCCTGCTAGGAGTTGGTATTTCCACTGCTCCTTCCAAGAATAATAAAAGTTTAGGTAAGATTTGAACTTTGCATGATTTTTATATCAGCTGAATCTATAACTCTGTGAATAAATGATTTGGAGGTTTGTGCGAGAGAATCACAGAACTCATCAATATCATTCACCTGGATATATGTCTGGGTATTCTTTGTACGCTATGCTAAGTTTTTTAAAGAATTGGAAAAAGCTAAAAATAAGCAATAAGGACTTAATTTGGCACAATCAACATCCTCTGCGTAAATAAAACGATCAACAACAAACAATTACTGCATTAGGCTCTGTACACACGTCAGACGATTCTCGTCAATTATCGTTCTAGGGCTGGTATCAGACGAGTGTGTTCATGGATCTTTCTTGACACATCCACTAATGATGAACACCTGCAATACAAGTGAAGGGGAGAGAGCACAGCGGGGTGCCACTCTGTCATTCTCCCCTTCCATAGAGCAGAATGATGCAGTATGTACAGCGCTTATTCATGCGTCTTTCAGTTTTTTGTCATTGGAAAGGATTGTGAAAGATATTTTTCCAACAACAAAAATCTAACGTTTGTACACAGCCTAAATATTATTCCACCAATACATAATAAAACGGGACATGAAGTTCTTTAAACATAATTTAGCATCAGAAGTTCTCACTGAACAAAGACAGATAGAATCACTTCCTTAATGGATGGTTATTTGTCTGCACGTATTTAAAACATATTCTGTAAATTTAAACACAAATCAGCATTAGGCTGCGTACACACATTAGATTTTTGTTGTTGGAAAGAAACTTTCACAAACTTTTCTGATGACAAAAGACTGATCGAGCACTGTACATAAGGCACCATTCTGCTCTATGGAGAGGGGAGAATGGTGGAGCGGCACCCCACTGTGCTCTCTCCCCTTCACTTGCATTGCAGTCGTTTACGGATCCATTAACGACGTCGGACAGTTGCTGTACACACGCCAGATTCTCGTCTGATATCAGCCCTGAAGCAACAATCGTACGAGAATCATCTGACGTGTGTACGTAGCCTTAGGAGGAATTGTTGATCAAGTAAATATAAACGTATATACAAACATACTCATATAATTCTAAAAGAATCCGTATTGTTGAATTATATCATCTGCCGCATCAGAATCCAATCGGAAGTACCAGGAGGAACTTATAACAATGGCATTGCACACAGTCATATCCAAGAGGCAGATTTATAGAGGTATCAAACATTTCTATTAGAAAATCAAGGCTTATCCATAATCATAAACAAAATATATATATAAAACATTTATGTAGTTTCATTAAAGAGTGTTAATGTATCAGCTACAATGTGCAGTATGAGGGCAGAAACAGGATTTGGAATCCTATTTTTTTGTACAGCACTACGCAATATGTTGGCGCTATATGAACCCTATTATTATTATTATTAATAATAATAATAATACAGTTTTTATATACACATAATCACGGTTTTTGTGTTTTTTGTTCTTATGACTTGCAATGTGAAACTTTAAAACATAGGGGAGAAGGGCCAAAGATATTACCTGGTATGGGGGCCCAGAAATGTCTGATGGCTGCCTTGTCATGCAGTCAAGGGCTCAGTAGTAGGGCACTATTTATAAAACAGGGAATCTGACATTCCCTCAAACATTCCCTGAGCGAATGTCAGATTTATAAGTAGAGCCCTGTTATAATTCTTTAAATTGGTTGCAGCATTTCCATCCTTGCAGACCGCGTTCATTTTTTTCAGCATTTATGATATTGAGAGTTTTATCCCAGCAAGCCTGTGCAGGCTTCAGAACCACAAAATACTTTGCTGACAATAGAAAGTTACGAATAATCGCCCCGGGGTGGTATTTCTTCACCTCCCCCCCCAACAAGAAGAAAGCTGATACAGGCAGGAAGATTCCGCCAGCAGCCAAATGAATGTAAAATCCATCAAGGTGTCACAGGGCAGCAGCACATCACTGCAGAGCAGAGCAGTATTGTCAGTGGGAACAATACCAACCAATCACATCGCTCTATTTTTCATTAGGTGCATCCAGAACAATGAATGGAGATGGCTGATTGGTTGCTGTGTTACCCCAATTTTCAGCTTTTAAATAAAAAACCAAACCAGTCTATTCACTTTAAAGAAAAAAATGTCATGGTGGATTTTTAGATATTTTTAGACTTTGCTAATTCCCTGATGGTCATACTTCAACTTCACTGCCAAGGACAAACATGACCTTACAAGCATGTGGCCAGTGAAGTCATGAGTCTTGGTCTGCATTCATGTGCAGGATAGTGGTGAAAACATAAGATGAGCCAACCTGGTAACTGCTCAATACACATGAACTAATTATATTATATATATATATATATATATATATATATATATATATATAACATATCTGCTAACTGTTTTGCATGCCAAATAGGTCGTAATTCTGTTTGGGTTGTCTTCGGGTAGTACTCTTACTGCTTGGTAAGAATGATTGATGAGGTCATTAGTTTGCTTATTCCGCTCTTTCCTCCTGTCTGTAAGCTGCCAGTGTTAGACTGAGAGCACAATGCAATGCAGTAGAACCCTATTGGTTGACGGTGCTGCTTCTGTCTTCCATGTAAAGAAGGTTGCTAATATAAAGATATAATGCAGGCACTCGTACTAGCTGTGTTTATAGTTAGTTTTAATCTGTTTATGGGACAGTTGCATTTAGATTGTATCCTCTTTTTGTCCCATCCCCCACTGGTACTCACCAATACTCACCTGTCCCTAATCCAGTTGGTTATGTACGACACCAAGCCACTCGTTAAAATCTTTGGAGCCTTGTCTGAACATGCTCAGTACACCCTCCATGCAGTCCTTTAGAGGTCTAGCACTTCATCTCTCTAAAGGATTTACATCCATGGCTTAGAAGGTTTTGCCAATTGGCTTCATGGCATTGTAGGGCGCATCTTGCTGGATCTCCCCTGCAATTGTGTGCTACTTCCCCACCTCTTAGATTGTAAGCTCTTCGGGGCAGGGTCCTCCCCTCCTCCTGTGTCACTGTCTGTATCTGTCTGTCATTTCCAACCCCAATTTAATGTACAGCACTGTGTAATATGTTAGCGCTATATAAATACTGTTTATTGATAATAATAATAATAATCAGGGAGAGGTAAGTATACGTCTGATGTCACATTGGCAGCTGTTGGAGACACAACGCCAGGCAGAGGATTCCACTTGACTCTCTTATCACTTCCTTGTTGGTCTGGAGTCAATATTCAAGTCAAATCAAAGTCATTCCAATTTCATTCCAGCAAATTTTACAAATGCCAATTGTGCAAATCTACCAGAATTTTTCATAATCAGAAATTTTGCAATGCAATTCTATCAGATGGAGCCGGCGTGTTGAAGGTGCCTATTGCCAAAGAATGCGCAGATTCTATATAAATGTTGCTGTTTTGGTGAATTTATTGCAATGTTGTCTTCTAAGCTAAAATTCAATATTTGGAAATTTTGGTAAATTTGACAAATCAAAGTGTGAAAAATGTTACCATCTCTAGTACGCTCGCTGCTTGCATTCAATAATTTTGTATTTATAAATACAGATATGCATAGAATTCAGGTTTTGATCTATTTTATGTCAATCTTCCAAAAAATCTGAACCCTAAGATCGGCCTCCTAATTCTTCTTTTTCTTGGGCCTGGTTGACCTCTCGTATGATGGGGAATGTATTGTTCAAAGGCAAATTCCACTTAGTGGAGCCACCTGCAGGCAGCAAATATATTTTATACTATATGTAAAGGGTTGGCATTATGACCACCAAGTAATGTAAGGTGGCATTTTTCCCACTAACCACCGATGAAGGGGGCATTTCTCTCACTAACCACAAACATTAAAGGGGCATTTTCCCACTGATGAACACCAATGTAAGGGACAGTGACAGACAAAGGCAATCAGAGGGCCCCTATTGGCTGAGAAGTGTCTGGGGCCCTCATGCATCGGCATACTTTGTAACTCCCTATTTGCCCCTGATAGGGAGTCAGAGCTAAGCAGGCAAAGCTAACAGTCGGCCCCTGTGCAGAGCTGGCTCCAGGCTCCTATGGGGGCTCCTGTTAGCTGAGCTTTTTATGTCTTCCCCTAAAAGAGAGTAATTTATCCCACTGACTACCAATGTAAGGGAAGATTTTTTCCACTGAAGCCAAAAGTTCTCCAAGATATTTACATTTTTTCAAGGGTTCCTCAGGGGCAGAAAAGTTTCACTGAGAAATGAAGGAGCAATACTCTGAGCCAATCAGAACTCTACTTTTTTGCACAATGCCGTCAATCAGCTGTTTGAACAGCTGATGATCTTATTAGTGTTCTGCTTCTCCCTCATCGTCCAATCACAGGCTGTGGACAGTTTGGAGTCCAAGCTGTATTTCCTATGGTGGAACAGAGAGGCCCCCACTACCTTGGCTGAGCAGGATTCCCTGGATCACAGGACTGGCTGAACACAATTACCGCTCCTCTTTGCATTTATCGGTTTGCCTGAATTTGGTTGTTCAGTAAATGATTTCTGATTGGATGGGAATGGAGAAGACAAAGTTATTAGGAATGAAGTATTCGGTACAATGATTTTATGAAACATTTCAGCATGCGGAGCTGTGCAGATCTAGAAACCATCTGTGAGATCTAAGCGGAGTGTCTGTGGCAGACATTACTAAAGCGGTGACTACGCAGGGAAAGAATCTGCCTGAAAAAAAAAGAAAAAAACTGGAGCGTGGGCCATACATTCTTTATTAGTTTATAAGATCAGCACTCCGGGTCCTCTCTAGACTTCTACACAACATGTGATCCCGGAATGCTGCAAAGTTACAGCAAACTTCAGCCAAGATTTGTGGAATGCCGGCTATAGATAGAGTAATATTATTCAATGCGGTATATCCAGCAGGCTTTTCACAGTGCATCTGTGCAACCTACCTCTTATGCTCCAATGTGCTTTTATAAGAGGGCAAAGAGTTCAGAAGCTGGGAGTGCTTAGATGGTATTTCCATCCGGCATTGGAGGAAAATTGTGAATGGCAGTTATGGCAATAGCGCCCCCTTTCCTTGTGTTCTCTGAAAGCTATTATTGGTTCTCAGAAGAGTCACTGGGGCAGTACAGCACTTCTACCCCCAGGGGGTTCTGACCAGCTTCGAGATTGATTAATCATGTGTCATTGCAGTACAGAACCAGCCTCTGCACAAGTGAATTGCTCACTGGCGCCCCCATGGGTTCTCCATGAAAGACGCTACATGCGGCATTAAGGCGTGGTAAAAAACAAGCAGCAGACTGTTGGGCTCTTCTGCCATTCTCCCTTTTCCATGGCCCTGATTTATTAAACATCTCCAAGGCTGCAGCGGATACACTTTCATCAGTGAAGCTGGGTGATCCAGCAAACCTGGAATAGATCTGGTTCAGGGTGAAAACATTTACTAACTAATAGAAAATGACTTTTAGGAATTCCATTCCTGGTTTGCTGGATCACCCAGCTTTACTGATGAAAGTGTATCTTCTCCAGCCTTGGAAAGCTTTAATGAATCAGGCCCCATCTATCAGCATGTTGCTTTTTTAGCATGTGATGACTGCTGTGCAACTGATTGGCTGCTTGTGCTGCTTCTCTTTTCTCCCGGTCTGAGCTTTGCACTGCAGAAAGCTGCCACCACGTCACATTTAGGTGCTTCCACCGTGTGATGTATGACGGAATATGAAGCCGAGTTCATTTGTGTTCCATTCTATGTGCCCAGAGCTCAGCTATACAATGGTCTTAGAAGGAGATCAGGGGTCAGCCCTGGCTTTTATATGACAGGTTTGCTTTAAGGATAACCCATCACAGGCCACATGGAATCAGTCGGCAAAGGAGCTTACTGTCTGTCAAAGGTTGAAAAACCCTTTGAAGGAAAAACCTTTTGAAGGAATTGAAAAGTTTTAATTATACAAACTCCATGCAGACTGAGCTTTTATTAGGATTACCCGAGACCCCAGACAGGAGTGCTGAGCCCACTAAGTATTTCACTAAATGAACTCCAACAACCAATGAGATCTCTCGTATGAATCTGTTTGCTGTGAGCTAATGAGATTTTTGTTTTATTTTGATACCCAGCACCCCCACGGACCCCACACAACACAATTCTGATGCTTGATTGTCTTTACGGCAGCTCATTCTTATAGCTATGCAAAATACTGACTCTGAGAAAGTCACTGCTTGTAATTGGTTCATCGGGAGGCCTGTGGATGGCGCTAGAGAGACACATCGCCGGCAGATTATGACATCACCGATTTGTAGAAGCCGTTAGCTTGCACAGGTTGACATTAATAACTGATGTTGAACAAGAATATGGCCCACCTCTTAGATTGTAAGCTCTTCGGGGCAGGGTCCTCTCCTCCTCCTGTGTCACTGTCTGTATCTGTCTGTCATTTGCAACCCCTATTTAATGTACAGCGCTGTGTAATATGTTGGCGCTATATAAATCCGGTTTAATATTATTAATTATAATATTAATAAAAATAACAAGGGCAAAAAATGGAGGAAAGCTGTGCACTGGCAGAACACGTAATAAAAGAAAAAAACTAATGAGTTCCAGCTGTTCTCCTTGTATGTCGGAGTTTTGGCCGGCTGTGCACACAAAATCTTGGATTGCATTAGAGCGTGCAAAAATAAAAAGTCCCAGGCAGCTTCTTGCATTACAGTAACAGAAAGCAGACTCTGCGCTGACTGCTGGAATATTTTATATCCACAGAACATTTCACTCATTTATTTCATTTTACATCTCCCTTAGCCATTCAGAGGTGTGTACCCATCCCCTAGAGGGAGATGTGCGTGGGTGTTCCTAATTAGGGAACGCTTAGGTGGGCTGGGCTTGGGTGAGGCTAAAAGTCCTCTAAAAATAGGCAGCGTAGGTGTGCTGGGCTAGGCATGGGTGGGGTTAAAAGACTCCAAAAAAGGTGAAATATAGGTGGGCTGGGCCTGGGTGGGGTTAAAAGACTCCAAAAAAGGGCAGCAGAGGCTGGCTGAGCCAATCATGGGTGGGGCTAAAAGATCCCTCATAAAGGGCAGCAGAGGTGGGCTGAGCTAAACGACCCCTTCAAAAGGGCAGTAGCGGTGGGTTGGGCTGGGCTTGAGTGGGGATAAATAACCCCTAAAAATGGCCAGCATAGGTGTGCTGGGTTTGGGTGGGGCTAAAAGACCCCTAAAAAGGAATAGCAAAGGTGGGCTGGGCTAGGCTTGGATGGGGCTAAAAGACCCTAAAAAATGTAGGTGGGTTGGGCTTTGGTGGGACGGAAATTTGTTTCCCAAATCATGGAAACATTTTAATGGCCAGTTATATCATTCTGATTACGATTGTGCTTTTAGGATCACCTTCTAGACAGGACAGAACCTTACCTGCATCTGTTCTGTAGGTACTGATACTGTCCCTCTATTCATGAAATTTTCACAGGTCTACAACACAACACAGGGCAGGATTTTCCTTTCCAATGCATTACAAATATTATTTCTCTTTTAACTTGTACCTAGGCAGTGAAAGAGGAAACAGCAGAATAATGAGTTCATCTTAGCTCTCTAGCACATGAGCACTGCAGCACAGCTTATTGGCTCCTCGTGCTGTTTCAGGGCAGGTACTTACTTTGCCTGCATTTTGTATTTTAATGAAAACAGTGCTAAACTTATAAAATGAAGAAAGAAAAAAAGGGGCGATTCTGGCAAACGTGTATTCAACAAACAATTCTATACATGTTTATTATCTTATTTGTTGTAATATAATTACTGAAACTAAAATGTTCACAAGCTGTATTGGAAATATTGTACTTTAACAAGACTAATTTTTGATGGTTTACTTTAAATGTTATTTCCTTTACTTATATATAGTTGCATCTCATTTTCCCCTGAGGAAGCCAAAGCAGGCAAAACGTGTAGGGTTTGAGTTAAATAATCTCCAAAATTGTCTAAAGCGCCATTACCTCTATATGGGGTTATGGACTTCAAACTTTTGTCAGGAGGATTCTAATAGAGATACTTTTATTTGTGGGTTACTTTGTTCCTGCATTTTAAACAATGCCAAACTATTTGTGAACTTTATATGATTTAATGAATCGGCTTACTCAATGGTGACTGATGGATAAATGGCCAGGTATGGGCAGAATGAAGAGGACCAGAGCACTATGAACACCCCTCCTCCACCTTCTACACCTTCTGCAAGGGATCCTTACAACCTCTGGGGGATCTCAGGTTAGGAAACATTGATCTAGGCTGTGCTGTCCATCATGGAAGCCATGCCGGGCCCTGGTATTGGTGTTATAGAAAGCAGACACGTCACCAGCTGAATTCTTTTCTTTCTTCCAGTGGATCCAGCCCAGGATTCTTCATGGCTGACACTCTCATTCCTCCATCTGTTTAACACATTAGACTGCAAATATAAAACTCTGCAAGCAATCATCTGCAACAGCCCAGCAATTCCCTTCTCTGCCAAACCTCCCAATCCTTCTTCTGATGGCACCGAATTCTATGGAGAAGATGTGGAAGAGGAATCATTGCAAAGAAACCTGCAGATGAATTTAATATGTTTCATGCAGGATGTATACATAATAATATTGCTATTAAACTGTATTCATATAGCGCCAACATATTACACAGCACAGTACAATAAATAGGGGTAGCAAATGACGGACAGTGATACAGGAGGAGGAGAGGACCCAGGCCAGAAGAGCTTACAATCTAGGAGTAGAGGGATGTAGCACATGGAGGAGGAATACATAAATATATTTATATTGGATTTACGGTATATCATTTTATTAGTTCTTTAATTCTTAGATTGTAAGCTCTTCTGGGCAGGGTCCTCTTCTCCTGTGTCACTGTCTGTATTTGTCTGTCATTTGCAACCCCTTATTAATGTACAGCGCTGTGTAATATGTTAAAACTATATAAATCCTGTTTATTATTATTAATAATAATAATAATAACAATAAATCTTGGAATTGGAAGAATAATAAAAGTGACTTTAGAATGGCTTCTATGGGTTGGTGTATTGTACAAATCACAGTCATTTGTAAAGAACTGCAAGCGGTAAAAAAATCAACAAATTGCTAATTTTGCATCAAACAATGCAATGGTGCATTACAGAAGGACTCCAACTCCAAGGTCAATTTTTTAAGCTGTAGGGAGGGGTTACAGGGTCAGATTTACCCCAGCATGCAGCCTGCACTATGTAATGCTCACGCCTGTTGCTGAGCCTCCAGGATAGAAAGGAACAAAATCCAATAAATGAACTAGGTGTGCCAAGGGAAGTCAGGTTGGAAAGGATGGGGGATAGACCATGCTAGATGTCCTCCAGGAAATGAAACAGGCTTGCTGCGGTTTCTAAAGCACATTTAGAGAAGCTTACAGTGTGCGGTGAAAGTTAGCAATTTCCGTCCAGAAGGAAGCTTGTACAAATGTGCAGGACTGAAGGGGAAGTAGGAGAGCAGATTCAATAAAGGGAAGGCTAAAGGGCAGAATTAATAAAAGGAAGGCTGGAGGTCAGATATAATGAAGCAGGGGCTGGAGATCAGCTTAAAAAATTCCAAAGCCATAATTATTTAGCTAACACATCAAAACAGCAACAGAAGGAAACTTGCACACATGCAGGGTTTAAAATGCAAAATTCACTGTCTCCTTCTTTGCCTTAAGCTACGTACACACTTCCAATAATTATCGTTGGTAAATGAACGACGAACGATCCTGCACGATATCTGCGACCGATCGTATAGCACCGATCCTGTACATGCAGATAACGACACGATCGTTCGCAGATATTGTACACACAATAGATACGATCGTTTGAACGATACAGGAAGTGACGTGCACCACAGGAAGTGAACGAACGTTCTTTAATCACGCATGCTCAGACCATGGACGATCAATGAACGACCGTACACACGATAGATGGTAAACGATCGTAGTCCAATCTGATCCGCCGGTCCGGTCGTTCATTTCCAGCGACTATTCTCGTTCGTCGGCGTCGTTGGTTACTTTTTTTACGAACGATTTTTGACCAATCGATAGTTCGTCGTTCGTTCATTTCCAACGATAAAAATTGGAAGTGTGTACGCAGCTTTAGACATTCTGCTTGGTTTATATTAAATTGCAACACTAAATGGTTACTTTGTAACAATCACACAATTTCTGCATCAAACAGGTGAAAGCTGCACTCTGATTGGTTGCTGTGGATTCAGTGTATCACTGATCATTACTAATATGTTAACAAAGCAAAATTGAAAGAGAATATGTGTACAGGCTATATAACAAAGATGTAAATTGTATTGCATTGTATGGTTTTGTGTTAGCATTACCACTAAATAGAACATTCACTTCAATCTATAATAATATTTAAACAAGAATAAACATACTTTAGAACATGTAACACATTTAAAATGAAAATGTAATAATATTTAGTGTGTGTTAACATTCATTCATTTTCAGATAATTAAAGTTCACTTTTAATCAGAGATATGTTTTATATTAGTCAAAAGTGATATCAAGTCAAAATTTTATATTAGTCAAAATCAAACTCAAGAAGTTTGTTATATAAAATGGGTTTCCAGCCTAAGCGAGTTCTGGCTGCAATACTTATCTTAAACCCAGTGCCCCTCCCGGCAGTACTTCTTTTTACCACCAGACGTCCTCATCTTTCAGGTTTAAATAAAGCTCAATGCCATTCAACCTGGAAGATGGAGGACATACAATATATGCAACTTATCAAAGAATTAGATCTATAGAAGAAGATCTGTATCATTAAAAGTCCCTGACATTGAGTAGGACTTAGCCCAACCTCTCCTACCAGTTGTCTTTTTTCATGTTATTTTTCTAATATTAATTTAAAGTTACACTTAAGGGGGGTAAGGGGGGTAGGTATACCCCCTCCCTTCCCCCTAATTAATGAAAGTCCCCTTTTTACTCACCCAAACTCATGGTCATGTGACACTCCAGCCCCGATCCTCCTCTCCCTTTTTTTGCATACAACCAGAAGGGTCCTTCTTTAGATTTCCTTGTTTCTACCTGCAAGACATGGATGGTTCCCATTGACTGTCCAGCTGCTGTCCCCAGTTAAGGACACAGAAGGGTTGATAAAGGCAGAAGGGTTCTGCCAGGGATGGTCATAGGGAAATCTGCAGTCCTGGATCAGTGCCCCCACCACCTGGTGATATCAAGGCACCTTTATGGTGGAATTAGGCGAGAATATTTTCATTTACAAGTTAAGGAAACTAAAAATGTAAGTGTATGGGTTTGAATTGGTTGGATTACTTGTGGCCAGGAGATGTCTGACGATGGGCAGACTAAAGGGCAGAGCTGGTGGTAGATGGGCAAATGTTTCCCACTAATATCAGACAAGAAAACTTCTATCCAGCAGCGGTGTTGGGTGATTTCTTGGACTAATACAGAACATGTGCCATTCAATTTTTCCTTCTGGCCAGCAAACTGGAAACCTCTAGGAAGGTCATCAATCCTTATAATGGTCCCTTATGGTAATCTATAACTTTCCAAACCTTGGCTGCATTGGGCATCAAAGCGAATAAAAACTTCAACATGCATCAACTTGCAAGGACCAACCAGAATGCAACACTCTTTGATCTTAATTTGGAAAACTAGGATCTGATTGCTGTGGGTGCTGCACTTTGCACATTTGGCATTGGATTTTTCCACGCCAAGTTTGACAATAAAATGGAAGGTCCTCCTGAAACCCCCGGCGTTCCTCAGTTTTATCAAAATCATATTCTCTTAGTTGGTGGAAAATGTACCTAAAAAGAAGAAATTACCTCCACCTTTCACTGTTTTTCAGGTCGATTTCTATGGAATGCAAGCCAACCAAGAATAATTGCAATATGGTGAAGAGTCTTCTAGGGCCATTAGGCCTGTTCCACATTAAATGACCTAAGGTAATTATGGATCCATTTTTTTCCTTTTAGTTTTCACTTACTAACAGTATATGATTATGGAAAGGTGATGGGGGCCAAAAGAATGTAAATTTAAGGATAGTATCCCAAGGGGGGACATTGGACAGAACAACGGTCTCCATCTGGATGAGGGCACCATCAGAATGGGTGAAAGATTCCACCACCATTAACCACCCATTACTGAGATGCATTTTAGGAATATCGGTCTTACTCCCTTCAAACTGCTTATAAATCATTTGCAGCAACTGAAGGGTTGCCGTGATCTAGAACACACATGTGCTCGGAGTGCAGTACATATGTTAAATATTTTTGCACAGCAGACATGAACAGGTAATAGGAATGTGCATATGAATACGTTGCAGCATATTGTGCTTGGAATTTAGGCTGCCACATCAGCAAGTGTTTGGTAAAAGGCAATGCTTAGTAATAAAATGACATATCATTACACGCCGCTCCTCTCTGGGCAGCCTTTATCTACTTATAACTCCACCAAATTGTTACTTTGAATGTAAGAGCTACTAGGAAGTGCTCATTATAGAGCCAAACTGGGAGAAAATGAGAGGAAAGTGTTTATGGAACGTCAAACCACAGAGCTGACAGTAAGAATGCATAGTATATAATATAAAGTGCGGTAATTCAAGTCACCGAGAGGACAGAAGGATACAGATATATGGAGATGGATAGATAGATAGATCGATAGATAGATAGATAGATAGATAGATAGATAGATAGATAGATAGATAGATAGATAGATAGATAGATAGAGGGATAGATAGATAGATCGATAGATAGATAGATAGATAGATAGATAGATAGATAGATAGATAGATAGACAGGGAAGAAAGAAAGAAAAAAAAAGAAAGAAAGAAAGAAAGAAAGAAAGAAAGAAAGAAAGAAAGAAAGAAAGAAAGAAAGAAAGAAAACAAGAAAGAAGAGAGAAGAAAAAAGGCAAAGGGAATGGAAAGGAGAAACAGTAAAGAAGTGAAGGAATTGAAAAAAGAAAGAAGGGAGGAAGAGAGGTAGAATTAGTAGAAGAAATAAAGAAAAAACAAGGAAAGGGGAAAAGGTAGAAAGAAACAATGGAAAGGTGCAAGGAAGTAAGCAGATATACGAGAAGAGAAGAAAGGCAAAGAAAATGGTTAATATGTTAAGTAATAGAAGGGAAAAAGAAAAGAACAGAGGGATAAATGAAGAAGGGAAGAAAGGTAAAAAGGAATAAATGATAACAGTAAGAAAGGAAGGAAAGAAAAAAGGTAAAAAAAAAGGGTGAAGCAAACAGTGAAGAAGGGATAGAAGAAAAGAGAAAAAAAAGAAAGAGAAGGAAGGAAAGAAGGAAGAAAGGAAGGAAGGAAAAAGGAAAGGAACATTAAGAGAAGAAAGAAGCAAGAAAGCAGGTAAGAAAGAAAGAAAGGATACAGGTAGATGAGGGATACAAAAGTACAACAATAGCCATAGCAGACTACATTGCTACTATAGGGCGTAGGATAGGAGGGGGCCCCATTGCGATGCCTTCTGATAAAAAAAAAAAAAAAGTTTTGCATTGCCAGTACAGATATCTCTCTATGGTCTATTACACACAGCTCGACATTTTGCCAACATGAGTACGATTCTGACACTTTTGGGGATAGGGAAGAGGAACTGGTTTTACCTTAGAGTAAATTATACACTTGCGTTTCACCCCAATTTCGTGGGGTGGGGAGCCACAAACAGTGAACATGCACAATATTATTGGTTAAATTGACAAGTGATTTTATTCACAGCTACATTTCTATTATATTGCCGTTTTAGCATACCAAATAGAACAATTTAGGGGCTGGATTAAGGTTTAGTGGGAATAACTTTGTAATGGGTAAATACTTTTTTGATAGAGGTGTATATATGTACACCCAAAAATAGAGACAACTAGAGGACAAAGGGACTTGGATCTAAAAGAGAGATGGTCCTTCCAAATCAGGGACAGTTGGGAAGATATAAGAGCGCATGATCCCCCCAAATCAGGCTATGTTCATAGGTAGTTGGTAAGTATGATAAAATGCTGCACAATCTCAATTGATGACCTAAAAAATGTCCAGTAATATAGAGAAATCATAGCAAGCAATTAGGCAAAGAAAGCAATTAAGCAATTAATATTTCGTTAGCAAGAAATCATTAAAGAAAAAAAATGGAAATCAAATAAATTCCCCATCTGGGCCCTACAGTTTTACCAGTCATGTGATCCAGAGTTCTCTGAAATTTAATTTCATTTCATTTTTATTTGTCTAAAATACAGGCGAAAGATGAAACACTGTGGATTTCAGCACCTGCGCAGAGAAAACACTCACAGATCAGCTGCAAACATCCAACAGCCTCTTAGTTGGTTCTGTTCTCTTTAAAGTCTGTGCTTGCCTTGGCTGAGATCTCTGTTATTTCTGGAGAGGGTCCACATCCCTGGGGGATCTTCAAACCATCCAAATGCTGCACAGATTTACTCCATGTCTTGTTTCACTACTTCACTCTGTACCTGAAATACTTACATGTAATAATATTTACAGACAAGATTATCCTTACTTAAATTGTATTTACACAAATTAGTAACTGAATTAATTTAAAAAAAACTATGTCATTATGAAATATATGTAAATGATGACAATATCCTATTTGCTCCTTTTCAGTCTGTTAAATATACCATTGAAAAGTTTTTTTTAAAACTGTTTGGTAGGTGTGAACAATTATTATTATTATTAATATTAAACAGGATTTATATAGTGCCATCATATTATGCAGCGCTGTACATTAAATAAGGGCTGAATATGACAGACTAATACAGACAGTGACGCAGAAGGAGAGGACCCTGCCCCGAAGAGCTTACAATCTAGGAGGTGGGGGAAATATCACACAATACTCAAATTATGGTTTGATTCTGATAAAAAAATTGGGTGAGCTCTTTGCTTCTGCTACAGATTTGTCTTAATTCACTAACTATGTTTTTCACTTAAAAAAGTGAATTATCATCAGGGGTAGCATGGTGGCTCAGGGGTTAGCACTCCAGCCTTTACAGCACTGAGTCTCAGGTTCAAATCCCAGCCAGGACTTTATCTGCATGGAGTTTGCAGGTTCCCCCCATGTCTGTGTGGGTTTCCTCTGGGTACTCCAGTTTCCTCCCAAAAACATGCAATTAGATTAATTGGCTTCCCCCTAAAAAAAATTGACCTTAGACTACATTAATGACATGTGACTATAGTAGGGACTATAGATTGTGAGGTCCTCTGAGTGACATGACTTTGCACAGCATATTATGATGGTGCTATATAAATACTGTGTATTAATAATTATCACTTAAGGGACAATATAAAATGTCTATTGCCATCATTACCAGCATAGTTACATTATCTATATGTCTTAAAATACTGTCGCATTTTGCCAAATTAGACTTCTTCAGAGAAAGATGAGACAAAGCAGTACTACTTCTTCTTTATTTTTAAGACATATATTATATGTTTGTATTATATAGTTGCATTGCTATGTCTCGTCTTCCTCTAAAAAAGCCTGGTCGGGATTTGAGACGTTCTCCTCTCCTTAATGTACATCCACTACATCTTTGCAATATAATACTACTTTTGTATAATACCTTCTGTAAAAAGTAATTGGAATATATCTTTGCTTTTTTATCCTGTCTTCTAATAAAATGATCAAATACCAAATAACCATTTTGCTCAATTTCTGAACCTATCGGGTAAAAACTCAAGGGGTTGACAAACAATACTTTAAAGGGCTAATTCTTGCTGGACACTTTTACTTAGACTTACCCTTACAAATAGGCAAAAAGATAACTGGTATCAATTTTATTGACCAGAGAGGCACAAATTGTTGGGTAAGCAGTCCAATCAAGGGAGTGACACCACATGGAAGTGCATTACACAACATAGGGGAGCCCGGCCATGGTATTGTGTGCACAAAGTAGTGTAAACCTGGCCCTAGAACCAAGTGAAACCAACATAAAATATTATTATTATTAATATTATTATTAATAATAATAATAAACAGGATTTATATAGCGCCAACATAGTACGCAGAGCTGTACAATAAATAGGGTTCAGTCTTAACATGCTAATTCCCCTTTTTATCCGAGCAGTTTTTCATATTCTAAGTATTTGGTAGCACACATTCACCTGAAGTTTTTAATTTTAATTTTAATTAAGATTAATAATTAAAAACATAATAAAATACAATAAGGGTAATAAAAAAAATGGGGAGAAGAAGAAACTTTAACAAATAAACTTAATCAACCGTCCATAAGGCACTTACTGTAAACCATTTCATCATATCTGGAAGTGGAAAGGACTGGGAAACTAAGATACAATCTCTGTGGCCTCAAGTTTCAAACTGAAAAGGGCACAACTGTGCGCCATATGTTGGAAACTTCCTAGCATTATATTGGGAGAACAAAAGTATCCTTGGTAAAACCAAAGGGCTGGTCATGAGGCCATTGTGATAAGGCAAGGTGGATAATTAAAAAAACAAATAAAAAATAAACAATACAATTAGCCAATTATACCAGGGAGGGGAAATCATGGAGTTTTCTATTGGGTGTACAGAATTTTTTTTGCTGCCCTGGCTTGGCTTTTATGAACCGGACAAGCCTTAGATCTGCTGGACTACAGCAGCACAGAACTCTAGAACCTTGCAAAATAAACAGGAACGTATTACTGACAATAAGTACCATGATGTACGCGTGGCTATCGGCAGACCCTCAATGTCCTACACCCTTGGTCTATGTTGGCCATGCAGAAGTCCAGGCCTGCTTTGGATAGAGTAACGAGGGCTTTTATTATTATTATTACACACACAGGATTTATATAGCACCAACATATTACGCAGCGCTGTACATTAAATAGGAGTTGCAAATGACGGACAAATACAGACCGTGACACAGGAGGAGGGGAGGACCCTGCCCCGAAGGGCTTAGAACCTCTTTCAAGTCTTGCAGTCTATGTCCCCCATTTGAAGGATTTCCTACCAACCAAGGTTAAAAGTAAAGGAAAAACTAAATTTTTGAGTTGCCACCACCAACAGGAATATAGGGGAAATCTTCTAACTGGGACACTTGTTCCAGTAACAACTGTCTGAAGTGAAGAGAAATCCCCAGGGGGTCAAATATGGGTTACATATGGCAAAAAAATGAAAAGGTTGGCAATTATTTTTATTATTAATATTATTATTATTATTATTATTATTAATAAACAGGATTTATATAGCGCCAACATATTACGCAGAGCTGTACATTAAATAGGGGTTGCAAATGACAGACAGATACAGACAGTGACACAGGAGGAGGAGAGGACCCTGCCCCGAAGAGCTTACAGTCTATGAGAAGAAAATATAATGCTTTGAATATACTTGGCTGGTGTGCTGGTCCCATATACAGCAGAGAGATGCTAAGTTTTTACTACAGCCCTTTCCCTCCCTGCAGATTTAGGGGAATGAAGAAATATGAGAGTGGGATGGAGCCATGCAAAGTTCAGCTTTATGGAGTATGGGGAAGAGGCATCATCTGGTATGTGACTTCAGTAAACTGGGGGGGGCTTTGTAGTTGGAAGCAGCTGTGGAAAATCTTATCTCTGAGCTGTGCTGGGGGAGACTATTCACTGCAAGCTGAGACATGTGTACAAAGATTCACCCTATGGAGGAAAGTGTAAGACACGTACAACCCTGGCTATACATATTTCTATACAGTGTATACATTCTAAACATTCATGTGATGCAACAATGACAAGGAATTATATTTTAACATTTAATTTCTAGATTTTCCAGTAGCATAGCCCAGAATTATGGGGCCCCACAAACAAATTTTATTGGGGCCCCCTTGCTAACTGTAGCAGCTTGCTATGTGCCCTGTTCCAGTACATTTATTAGTCTTAATGTAAACCATATAAACCGGTGTTACAGATAAAACTTTTAGTTGTAGCAGCACGGGGGCTGAGTGGTTAGCACTCTGGTCTTTGTAGTGCTAGGTTCCAGGTTCAAATCTCAGCCAGGACACTATCTGCATGGAGTTTGAGGGTTCTCTTCATGTTTGCATGGGTTTTCTCCCACGTTGCAAAAACATGCAGTGAAGTTAATGGACTTCCCCCCAAAATTGACCTTAGACTGTAATAATGACATATGACTATAGTAGGGACATTAGATTGTGAGCCCCTTTGAGGGACAGCTAGTGACATGACTATGGATTTTGTACAGTGCTGCAAAATATGTTGGCGCTATATAAATACTGTGTGATAATAATTAGAGGTTGTGTAGGATTTGGGGTTGTTGAGTTTGTAATATTAACGTTTTGCTCGAGAGGACCCATAGGGGCCCTGCTCCACATTAGCAGAAGCAAAACTGCTGACGTTTTATTGCTGTCATCTGTAAAACAACAACCGACAGACTAAATCTCCCTCTGCTTTCATTTTCCAAATGATCTGCAGCCCTCTGCATGGTGGGTTTAGTGGATCCGTCACTGTAGAAAGGGGTCTACACTGAGAGATGATCCGTCATTGGGGGAAAACTGCACTAGGTGGGGCAGCAATGATGGGGTCAGTCAATGTGGAGGTCAATGAGGGGTCCTACAGAGAGATATTAACATCAGACTTGAAATTCAAATCTCAAAAGTGGCATATACAATCTTTACAATTCTCTCCTGTTACTTCCACCATCTCCTAGATTGTAAGCGCTTCCGGGCAGGGTCCTCTCCTCTTGTGTCACTGTCTGTCATTTGCAACCCCTATTTAATGTACAGCGCTGCCTGATATGTTGGCGTTATATAAATCCTGTTAATTATTATTATTTTTAATATTAATAGTAATAATAATATTGGCTCTGGTAGGGCAACTCACGTCATAGAAACACCAACTTGGGAGCCAAGGCTTGACTCCAAAAACCAAATACAGAAAAGGAGAACAAAACAAATAGATGAAAAAGTCCACAGTTTCTTGTACAACACAACAAACATATCCAACGCGTTTCAGGGCCAAAAAAAGAACTCCTCCTTCATCAGGGCTGAATAGTAACTCTAGAGCAAGTGCAAATAGGGTTAACTCTGAAAAGCTCTCTGTATATTATTATTATTATTATTATTATTAATAATAGACTGTATATATATATATATATATATATAATAGACTGTATATATATATATATATATATATATATAGGGCCAACATATTACACAGCCCTGTAAAATAAATAGGGGTTGCAAATGACAGACGGACACAGACAGTGACACAGGAGGTGGAGAGGTCCCACCAGTGTAGCAGCAAACCAAGAAGGGGGTCGCTGAGGGTGTCTCCGTTAAGGTGGGTGTCTTTACTGAAGGGGCTCTGCAACAAAAGGGTCACTGAGGGGTTTGAGTTTGCTGCAAGTAGTTGTGGTGCAGTTGCATCGGAAGGTCTAAATTTTGCACCCATAGCCCTAAGTTCTGTAGCTACACCACTAAGCATAAATAATAATGACCATAATGATATTAGATGTCCTATAGGCATGAAGCTGAGAAAAAATCTGCATTAGGTAGGCACACACAGTGTTAATTTCTGTCTGGAAAATACATTAAATGGCCATTAAATCTCACTGCTAAAACTGTTAAGCAAATGCTTTTTCCTGCTCAGAGGGGGATCTTAGACTAGCGAAGACCCTGAGGTCTGGTTCAGCTCTTTTATACTAGGAACTTTACATTTTAGTTTTTTTTAACAGGCTCCCTGTTAGGGCTCCTCTATGAGTATTTATGACTATTGTTATATCACTTTTCCCCATACATATAGCAAATCTCCACTTAAAATGCATATGGTGGTCCTAAATGAGACCTTGGTGTATTAGTGGATTCTTACAGTGAATATTCCTGAATTCAGCAATCATTCCATAATAATTATTTATTTATTACTGAGATAATTATTTATTACTGAGCTGGTGATTGCAGATTAATACAAAACTGTGGCCAAAAGTAACAGTAAAACATTGATATAAAAAAGCATTTTCATTCCCTCATATTGCTTAACTTTTGCACTACATGTCCAGATCTATTTGCTTTGAGCCCAGGCTGCTATAGACTGGCCCCCAGCTCATGCATGGGTTGGCAAATAAAGGAGAAGAATGATGAGCTGATCTCTCTGTCACTCTGACATCCTCCTATCCAATGGATGTTATACCAAGTGGCTTCAATACTTTGGGATACTGATTGGGAGGAAATCAACATTTCTCCAACTTTCATTTGTTGCATTCTTTTTCCAGATTTGTGTTTCAGAATTATTGAAGCTGGGCACAATCAGGCAACTAGTACTTATAGAGGAAGACCAGAAATGGCAGCACTTTATATGTATGACAGGTGTACCTTAGGGTGGTCCTAGTCAGCTTTACCTTGTCCCTGATCCTTTAATCGATATTCCACTGCATGGGGCATAACTAGCATCTCACCATCATAGGAGCTCATTGCACTGGGTTTGAAAATGTCTGATCCTTGCTATGAAGAGAAGAGGATGGTGATAAAATCACGTAAACCGCATCTGTCTATCAGGAAAGTCAATAAGAAACAGCTTGTCCTGCAGCAATGGAAGACAGGTGATGGAATCTCTTTCTTATCCATTGGAGCTACACTACAAGGGTTTGTAGACACCGGACCATCACACCATCATTAGATATCCCATTACAAATCCATGGACATAAAAATGGATTTGGCACCCCTGTACACATTGGCCAGAACATCATCTACTCTTCTTGGAAGGTTTTAAACAGATTTTGTGGGAATTTAGGCACAATCAACCAAAAGAGCATGTGTGAGGTCAGGTGCCAATGTTGGATCAGGCTTGAAATAGACCTTCCAGTTTATCAGAAGTGTTCAATAAGGTTGAGATTATTTCTCAAGGACAGGACAGTCCTTCCACATCAAATTTATCAAACCATGTCTATATGCCACTGACTTTGGGTCTAGGGTCATGCTTGAAGAGATCAGAATCTGTAAACAAGAATTATCTAAAGTGTCTTTGAATGCTGTAGCAGGGTCTTTATCATTTTCCCCAGAGGAACCTCTAAAATAATGTCTTGAAGAACCCCCTGCTAAAATTTTTGGGAATAGTGGAAAAAAAAGCATACTGGTCATTAATGGGAAGAATGCAACCTTTACAGTGGTGGTCAGATTGCCAATCTTACAAGGATTTACGGGTGTCATGCAGCTGGCTCTTCCAAATAGCATCATCCTTGGAATTATATAGGCACCATCTAATGGGAGATCAGCACAAGCCAAGTCAGCCTGACTACTGGACTACTGGACAAACTCCTACCAACTGGTTGGGAATGGTTGTTGTAGCAATGGTAGTACTTCTCACTGGAAACACCTGAAATTGATCATTTAGAGCAGTGTTTCCCACACTAGAGGAGTGTTTCCTCGAGCAATGAGCAATTTGTGACTCTCAGGTCAGTTTAAGTGACACCAATGATCTTTTTGGCTGTAAAGCTGACATTCTTCCCAATGGCCAGTAATGTAAGAGACATTTTTCCCATTGACCACCACACTAATATACTGTGATCTGTTGATATAGTAATTATAGCCGGGGTTCCCTGAAGACATAAAAGTTATTTTAAAGTCTCTTCCATCGGTAAAAGGTTGAAAATCACTGGACTAGAGGGTTGTCCACATTTGTGGCCATTGTGGTAGATGTGGTGATTAGGTATCCACACACTATTAGAGTGCATCTGCCAATCTATAGTTATGTTCAGAATAGCAAACTTTTATTCTACATATTAAACAAAGTTTGCAACCGGTGAGTTATGAAATATCAACTTTTATTAAATCAAGTGATCTGGTTGGCTTAAAGTAATGTTGCTATGGGGTACCACACACCTTGCATTGCTCATTATTTGTGTAGCGTGTCCTGACACTGGATGGTGAAAAGCAGCCGTGGCTTCTCCCTCCCACTATAACTAGTTCTCCGCAGCCAAAACCTCAACTTCTTCTCCAGGAGGCAGCTGGAATAAAGTTTAACTGACTCACTCCTCCAGCTCTCTCTTCCCTTCTCCACATTCCTTCATCTACAGCCAGAAGGGCCAAACCAGACGCCCATTAACTGCATCCTACCCACACTGCACCTTCACACCTAGGAGCACAGCAGCAAAGACAAGGCTGCCTATACTATTTGCTTTATGGCCCATTTCCTCTGTTTATGTGTGCTGCACTCTGCATAGAAAAGTAAACCATTAGAGATGGCTATTTAGTGTGTGATCAGGCATTAAAGCAAACAAACCATATGTGACCGCAAATATACCCAAACCGCTCAATGCTTTTTCTTATCACATTTTTTTAAAATGGTAACATCATTTGGAAAACAAAAAGAATACAATTTTATGGGTCAGCTATGTCTTTGATATATATGATCTGTCTGAGTTTTTTTTTAGTTCCTAAAGAGTTTTAATAAATACCCTGATAATGTTTTCATCGTAAGCTGACAATGGAACAATAAAAAATAAAGATGTACAATGGTTTCTTTTTGCCCAATTTTTTAAAGTGTTCTTGAATAATTTAAACAGAACTACAAAAATAAAAATATTATCCAAACTTCAAAAAATATAGAAACAAATAATCCTCTAAAATATATCAAAGCTAGCTTTTTTTGCAATATTCACTTGCAATCCAGAGATTTGCACCGCAGTACTTTTTAGCCCACTAGATGTCCTCAGTCTGGTCATTAAACAAAGGTGTTTCTGGACCTGCCCTCATTCAGCACAGTAATGAGGTCTTTGTCACCCCGCTCTCCTTTCCTATCTGCTGCCTATTGCCAGCAAATGAACTTAATATTATTAGTATTTTATTATTAATAAACAGTATTTATATAGCGCCAACATATTAAGCAGCCATGTACACCCTGTAAACCTAATGGGATTTATTGAAGTTCCCCAAGGCTGAAGAGGATACACTTTTATCAGTGCACGTGGGTGATCTAGCAAACCTGGATTGGATTTGGGGTGGGGGGGGGGCTATGGGAACAAGATCCAACATTAAAAATAAAGTATAGTTGTCAAAATAGATTTTTATAGCAGGCAAGGGTTCATAAGTATCAGAACTTTACTAATTTTGGAACATTACTAATATTTACCTTTGCAGGGTCCGGTGATGTCCAAACAAGAGGTCCCATTAAGTCCTGACAACTCTCACCATACAATGTCACAAGCTTCACTAGCTTTATGCAGAGTCCTGCTTTATTTAAATTTGACTTTTTAGTGTTTTACACTGGATAGTGCTGGAGAATTTCTGTCCATGGCACTGGGAAAGTGAGGAGCTATTTCTCTAATGGGTGGCGCAGACAGCAAAATAAGTTCTGAAACTTCCCATTTAAAGATAATTTGTTGCATGACTTTTTGTGCATCCTGCTGCCAACATGATCCAACAGAAAACGCAATTCAGACTGGGCAACCCTTTGATCCTTTGTCTAGATCTGACATTCACATTTACATGCCAGTCGGTGGTGAACAATGGTCAACATGGACATGCGGACTGGTCTGTGTGTGTTATGGGAAATTTCTCCTATGGTATTTTTCAAGAATTTGTTCTACAGAAGCTCTTTTATGGGATCAGAGTAAACAGGGTATCACCGCCCCACCACCTTACACATCCAAGGGTGCATCAGAGCCTACAGCACTGTTATCTGTTTAAACTTTTCTTCTGTCTAATACTTTTAATGGACATTACCTTTTCCATACTAAAACATCAGGGGGACTTTTTGGATATACTCTGACCTCTTGGTGTAATCAAATGTTTCTTAACCAGGGTTCCTCCAGAGGTTGCTAGAGATTCCCTAGGCAATGGGCAATTTGTGTTTTTTTTAATTAAAACCCACTTTAGAATTTTACCTTTCTCCCACACCTATGGCTATCCTGATTGGCTGGGCCAGGGGAAGCCAGAATGCACCAGGTATCCTGATTTCCTACAGTGAGCTGCCCATGTGCAATTTTTGACAGAAGAGAACAGTGATCAGGCAGGTAATTATGTTTTTATTATAGTAGGAGTATCACCTGTCCATGTCTGCAATAAAGCTCTGCCTGATCCCAAATTTTGAAAGTGGAATTTTAATTTTGCTTTAAAGTCATCTGCTAGCATTTTAAGTTTTATGCACAGTCCCTGAAGTAGCATTGTCACCCCACTGGGGGAAGGGGGCCAGTGGGTATGCCCCCCCCCCCCCCTTCTGCCTGTGAATACTATACAACATTGGTGAAAGGACATATTGAGATCTTATTCCCACAAATTCTTCTCCAAATAGTTGTGACACAGTGACAGTATGGGACTTATTATATTCCAGAAATCCCCTTTAAGAAAGGGCCCCAGATAGCTGTCCCCTAACTGGGAGAACCCAGTATGTCTGGTTATGTCCCCAATGTCAATTACATCACCCAGCAATGTAAACCCATATCAACCATGGCAAGAAGTGATCACCATTATTAACCTGCTGACTCTCGCTGCTGCTGTTCTCCTTGCTGGTGTGGTAGCTGTACCTGAGGACTTGTAGGGGAAACATCCCCCTGTTGCTACACAATTCATTATGTGGATCTGTTTTCTGCTCCTCTCCTGCTACATTTGAATATTCCCCAACAAATCATTAGGTTACCAGTCATCAGAGGGACAGTTCTGAGATGAGGAAGCAAAGCCCCACTTCTCTATTATGATGCAGTGTGCACACATATGTAGAACCCAGCATGGTAAATTTATTCAAGATCAGTTGCAGGGAGACCACCGCCAATACTAGGGCCGTTCTTTTGTCCTCTACTTGCCGTTTGTGGGAACAGCTTCCAAAAATCAGATCCTTAAAAAAAAAGGGTGCAGCACCGCCCCTTTAAACTTTAATCGCTGCGGCTGTCAAGACTGAATTGTAACGCAGAGCCACCTGGGATACCTAAATCACGCATCCCGGGAGGCTTTTGGCTGCTCCTTCTGTGCATGCCTGATCTCACTGACCACCACACTAATATATTGTAAGCTGTGGATATAATACTTATAGTCGGGGTTCCCTGGAGACCTGAAAGTTATTTCAAGGGTTCCCCCACGTTAAAAAAGTTGTGAAAGACTGCTCCATTCACAGGCTGAGGATGGGTGTAAGATGGCCTGGTCCCAGGTAAAACCCAGAAGATTGAGCACATCTAGAAAAGAAGCCTCAAGGGAGGGGGCAGCTTTGGATTGAGGCTGAATATTGCAGCAAAAGCTGATTTTCATTTTATGTCATTTTACCTATTTTATCCTTTTTCTCAGAGTTCGACTTTATAGGGCAGATGTCATCCAAATCAACAGACATTTATCCTTTGGAAATTTAAAGCTAATCAGGATTTGTTTTGTATATTTTATGTTTAGTTTAGATGGAGCCGGTAACACTGAGTGAACCACCGGACATTGGATCTAATTGTAACTTCTATAGAATATTGCAATATCTGTGCCATGGCATGGGTCAAGGAGATTCTCATACCACATTTCGTCTTCAAATAATTTACTGGGCAAAATAAATATTCACCCAGCAGTACAAGTAATGAACTTTTTTCCTCCAGAGCAGAACAGAACTGATTTTCTATTACTCACCCATGCCTGGTCACTACAATATTCCTTATTATTGAGTACATAGGAACCTATATTCATAAAACAAAATCATCATTGAAAGCTATTTATTGCTGCATTTTCTATGTTAGGTTGGCACATTTTAGGAAATAGCCATAATAAACTTTGTTTATGTTTAATAATTGGCTTTTTGCTTTGTAGCTGTAAGGCTGATTTCAGACTTTCAGGAAAACTGCAGCAGTTTACCGCATGCTTAACCAGGCTTCCAACCTCTCCCATTCAGCCAGCATTACTGAAGCATTTTGTGCATGTATTTGCACATTGTTCCATTTACATACTGAACCTGATACAATAAAGGTCTTAGAAACTGGAGAAGATAGAGAGATATGAGAGATCCTGGGTGATCCAGTAAACCTAGAATGGATTTCTTCACCTTCTTGGCAGTCTAGTCATGTCAGTATTTTTATGCCAAAAGCAGTACATTGAAATTTATTTTACATTGTAGGCCTACAATTTTTAGGCATAACTCACGAAACATGTCCCTCTTTAATGTACACCGCTGCGTAATATGTTGGCGCTATAAAAATCCTGACTGATAATAATAATAATAATAATGTCCAATATTTCATAAATTTAATATTAAACTTTAAATAAAAAAACACAAAAATCTGTTAAAACAAGGGTACATAAAAATACTGACACCTGTAATATAATTGTACAGTAGCATGTATAATATATGTATATAAATAATATAATGATTACTTTGTAAACTTTGAATCCAATACAAAATAGACTGAATTTCCGCACGCACTGACTTTACGCGGGAACCCCCGGGGAACGTCAGTGCACTCGCCGGGGTAAGATCGGAAGAAGAAGGCGTGGCCCGAGGATGGGATCCAACTGGCAGGATGCTGGAAGACGCCGATGGGACCAGGTGTTTTTTTTTTAATGGTTTTAGCTACCGCTACTGTTTTTAGGTTACCGCTTTCAGCAGCACCCCGAACCACACTCAGGATTACCGCTCAGTTACCAAATCAGTTGCTATTAGGCGGCAAATATTATCAACCTGGAATCAGGTCTACTCCAGGTTTGCTGGATCACCCAGGTTCCCCATAATAATCCCTCTTCTCCAGTCTTGGAACTATATAAAGCAGGCCCAATGTTGGATTTGCAGTGCAGTTCCTGGAATGATATGGTTCTTGTGGCTGCGCGGGTCCTTTTCTTCCTTTGGAAGAAGAATCACATCACCACCATAAACAAATGGGCAACACTTGCAAACACATTGATATGCAGTGCGGTTTGCTGCTCTTTGGTGCATAGCTTTTTGTTCTCTATCCGGAGTGACTAACCATGTGGATTTATGTCTCATGTCTGAAAATGTCCTGGATTGGTTTGCCATCCTAAAGGTGGCAATAGCAATCTTGGTATTTAGGGGAAACAATCAGTGAATGCTTATTACTTTCACTTACTGCACCATTTCCCTTTTGTTTTCCCTGCGTTACCACCGCTGTGCCCCTGGAATTATCCTATTGCGTGGCTTCCTTTATCACTGTTATTCACTGCTACATTTTTATTTATTTATTTGATTTTTTAAATACTGCAAACACTATTATTATTTTATTATTATGATTAATAATATAATAATAATATTAAAAATAAAGAGTATTTATAAAGCGCCAACATATTACGCAGAGCTGTACATAGGGGTTACAAATAACAGACAGATACAGACAGGAGGAGAGGATCTGTCCCGAAGAGTTTACAATCTAAGAACTAACATCTAACAAAATGATTTATCACAGTAATTCTTTAGGTTTTTTATTTGCCCCAAAGAGTTATATGGAAAGGAGCTACAAAATCACCGCAGTGCTGCATTGTGCATCAGAGAGTAGCTGAAGACAGAATTGCTTATGTTTTGTATATTTCAGCTGTGATTAATCAGTAGCCACGTTGTGAGCATTGCTGAGAATATAAAGAAGGAAGGGGATGTGTCTGTACAGGTCTGTCTGTCTGGACAGGAATGTGTGTGACAGAATAGTTATCCCTGGAGGGGGAGTCCTCAGCTTTTACCTCCAGCACCCCTTCCCTCTGTCATATAGGAAGCCAGGTTACTTTGACAAACTTCTCTCATTAAGACATTCCTGGGATGTGGCAAGTTCAAAACATGTGCCTTTGACTTCACAGGTGTTGTAGAACTACAAATCCCAGCAAACTATAACACAAATGGATACATAGCAGGACCCTGATATCTACTGTCATTTTAGGGAAGGGCAGCTGCTGTGGAAATATAAAAATAATCAAAGCCATCACAAAAATAACATAATGGTTACAGAATGGACAGAAGTCATTTTATGCAAGACATCTGATCTGTCTTTTATGACTGATGACTACTCAATTAGTGCTAACTATATCTAAGTCACATCACTGGTGGTGCTCATATGGGTGGGAATATTGGTAACAATGTGCCAAGTTCAACCTATTTGTTTCCTCTAGAAATCCGAAGGTGAGATTTCAATAACACACATTTATATTTTAATGGTTACAATGTACATGGAAAGAAAGAATGAAAGAAAAAGAAAGAAAGGAAGGAAGGAAGAAAGAAAGAGGGAGAAAGGAAAAAAGAAGAAAAGAAAGGCAAGGGCAAACAGAAAAGAAGTGAAGGAATGGAATGAAAAAAGGGAGTTAGGAAGAGAGGTAGAATGGAAGGAAGAGGAAAAGGAAGAAAGAAAAGAGAAGAGAAAAAAAGAAAAGGAAAGGGGGAAAATAAGAATTGGAAGAAAATATATTTACGCTCAGATTTCTGGTAACAGATAAAACAGAGCCAGTTTGTGGGGTTCTATTGTCAGCCTGCAGTTTATTGGAACCTCAAAAGTGAAATGCAGGCAAGAAAAAAAAGAAGAGAGAAAAAAGTAAAGAAAGAAAGATCCTAATGTCTATGGAATAGCAGACAACCCCACCAACCAGGAAAAAAAGGGAAGGGAGATGAGAAATTAAAAAAAAGAAGAAAAGGGAAAGAGGAAAGGAAACCGTGAGGGAGAGATGGAAGGTAGAAAGAAATGAAGGAATGGAGAGAGGTAGAATGGAAGGAAGGGAAAAGAAAGAAACAAAGACAGAACTTTTAATGGTTACAGTGTACATGGCAACATTTGGAGAAGAGAAAATCTAAGAGGAAAGGAAACAGTGAGGATGGAAGGAAGAAAGAAAAGAAGGAAAGAAAGAAAGAGAGACAAAGGAAAGGGGTTTAAAAAAAAAAAGTAAAGGAGTGGAGGGGAAAAAACAAAGTGAGGTAGAATGGAAGGAAGAAATATAGGAAAGAAAGAAAGAAAAAATATAGGAAAGAAAGAAAGAAAGAAAGAAAGAAAGAAAGAAAAAGAAAGAAAGAAAGAAAGAAAGAAAGAAAGAAAGAAAGAAATGGAAGGAAAGTAAGGTGAGGCAGGGAGGAAAAAAAGTAAAATAGTGAAGAAGGAAAGGGGAGATAAAAGGAAGGTTCAGGATATGGTTAACAGTTGGGTTTAGGAATGAAAGTAAGGTACAAAGAAGGAAATAACTATAAGAGGATAGAAGGAGGTTTGCTTTAGAATTCTGACTACTGCTACACTGTACAAATGTGTCCAGGAAGAATCTTGTAGTGGTCACACTGTGCACACATATTGTACATCCAGTGTTGCTGGTTCCTTCCTATATTACACATATTAGTCTGCAGACTTTCCCATTTTCTCTCCAGCTCTTGCCTGCTTCTCCCCTGGAAAGTATGACACATCTGGGTATATGGAGTTTGGGAAGGGGGGGATTTTTGTCTGGGATGCTGCTGTCTCTGCCTTTAAGATATACTTAGGAAACACATGGTTCACATCATCTGTTTTTGTAAGATAGATGGGAGGAGGAAAGTTTCAAGAGAAAAATAAGAGCAGAAAAATCACTCCCCCCCTCCTCCAGCCAGTGTTTTCTTCAAGACAAAAAAGGGTTAAACAATCTAACACATCATCAAGCTGGAAAAGTATATCTCAGCAGCCAAAGCCCAACTATGCTTCACCCACCCCCATCATTGTGGTTGGTCCAGAGGAACTTATTATGGAATAAAAAAGGGCTATAAAATTCAGGCTCTTTTCTTTTTTTAAGAATTCCGCTTCTTCTGAAAACTTAAGCAATTCCTCCTTCTTACACAGACAGCAGAAATGGATTTAGAGTTAATTTTATATAAAACAATGAATTAGATTATAAGCTCAGTTGGTCAAGGTCTGCTCTTTTTCCTAGATATTTGTGCACGTTTGTAATTTGCAGCCCATATTTATTGCACAGCGCTGTGTTATGTGTTGGCGCTATATATATATATATATATATATATATATATATAACAGAACAATAATTTATCCATGGTTTATGGAAAGAGCACAGCCTTATTCTCCTTATACTTATGTCTATGTAATTTAAGCTTCAGTGTGATTTGCTTTGATGGCCATTACAGTAACACTACTAACTTAAGTCAGATGATTCCCGCCCAAGGCGAACTGTTGTTAGGCAAAAATCTGACACGTGTACAATGTTCCCCCAATGTCATTTATAAATTAAACTGATGAAGACCAATTGGGAATGACTGCTGTGCACTCCTATGAAGGAGCAGGGTGTCACTCGCTCGTCCTCCCCCCTCCACTCTCCATAATACAGATCAGTGCTGAGTGTACAGTGTTCGTTCCTCTTCTGCATCTGAAAACAATTACAAAAGATCGTTAGCTCTTCGGGTCAGGGTCTTCTCCTCCTCCTGTGTCACTGGGTCTGATTTATTAAAGCTCAACAAGGCTGGAGAAAATACACTTTTTTGATCAAGCAAACCTGGAATGGATTTCTTTAAAGTCATTTACTGTTTACTCAGAAATGTTTTAACTACTGGTCCGGATCCATTCCAGGTTTTCTGGATCACCTAGGTTTACTGATGAAAGTGGATCCTCTCTAGCCTTGGAGAGCTTTAAACAAATCAGACCCACTGTCTGTATCTGTCATTTGCAACATTAATGTACAGCGCTGCATAATATGTTGATGCAATATAAATATTGTTTATTAATAATAATAATAATAATAATAATTTCCAGCAACAGAAATCTGACGTCTGTACCATTCCTTTGGCTGGCTCTGTGCACACTGCTCAGGCATTCGCACCTTTGCGCTGGTTCTTACTGAACCACAGCTTGAACATTGCCTAAGGCGGAAATGCTAGGTGGGTCTAATATCTCTCCATAAACATACTGTATGTATACAGACTATGGGTCTGATTTATTAAAGATCTCCAAGGCTAGAGAGGATACACTTTCATCAGTGAAGCTGGGTGATCTAGCAAACCTGGAATGGATTTCTTAAAAGTAATTTGTTATTTGCCAGAAAATGTTTTGAATCCTGAACCAGATTTATTCCAGGTTTGCTGGATCACCCAGCTTCACTGCTGAAAGGCGTTTAGGGTGGGGTGTTGAGTTGACTTCTGTTCTGTCTTCCAAAATCAGATCTTTCTTACAATCTAGACCTCTGAGTTTCTCCTCCTAAACGTGGTGCAAATTATAGAGCTTACTTGAAATATAACTTAATTTTAGTAGAGATCAGGTTTGAGTTTGATCCTGTGATGGGTTTGAATGGAACTCCTGCTGTTGCCAAATTCTGCAAATTTATCCAGAAAATAGGGGGCAAACTTCATAATGGTTGGCATTGTTAATATTGCCTGTGATATGGATATAAAGATACACAGTGGAAACACCACTGGGACACTGCCCGATGTGTACATTATTAACAGACTGTTGTTGTGGTTGGCATGGTATACATTGTTTCAACTTCATTGGTTTTATTTGAATGGGGATGGAAACCTAAAAAACATTCATTAAACCCTGATTGAACTAAATTTGTGCATAATTGTTCATAGTCCCTTGTGCTTTCACAAACATTTTCATTTTTAACGTACGCACTGGAAAGCTGCAAAATCTTCATAATGGCAGAGGCTGCACTTACTGAAACTGCTTGTTAACTTTGCTATTATTCAGCTGCCAATATGGAGGTTTATTGATTGATTTCTCAAACATTTTCCACTGAAGGTTTCCTGCTATTTATGTGTAAAGCCCAGAAAAGTCAGAGGAAAAGA
The DNA here is from genome assembly GCF_032062135.1 of Pyxicephalus adspersus. NCBI lineage: Eukaryota > Metazoa > Chordata > Amphibia > Anura > Pyxicephalidae > Pyxicephalus > Pyxicephalus adspersus. Next base: position 138,019,409 of record NC_092862.1, read on the forward strand.
GCAGAACTGTTCAAAAAATTGTGTAAGGAAACAAAAGATATGTATAGTAAAAGTCAGCTATAGGAAAATAGCTTTTTTTGATTGGTTGCTAAAAAATATCTGAAACTGACACATTTCAGGGAAAACAGATCCCTTCATCAGGGCTGCAGAAAGCAGGAACACCATTTTATAATTTGTTTGTTCACTATCTTGAGTTTATAACTCCCAACTGCCCCTGATTCGAGGGGAATGGCCCCCTTCATACCCCCCAACTATCTCTGATTTGGAAGGACTGTCCCTCCCTCACTATCCCCTTCAATACATACATTGCAAAAGTGTACATCTAATTTATTTGTGAATAAAAAAATCCAGCTGTCCCTGGCCTTTGCTGGCTGCTAAGTGTTGGTATCATGCTGGCATTTGTAGTGCCACACTGGTAGTAGGACCCCAGGTTGACCAAGACTAAGCTATGTCGTATGGTCTGAATTCTGTATATTGTGGATTGCTGTACTGAAAATCAAGAGTTTTGTATACGAAACATATCTTATCGAATAAAATGTTAGAATCAGATTTTTTTTATAGATTTCAGTAAAGGTTGTACATCCTTACGCTAATCACGGACAATTGTACAATAGTGTGAATGACACAAGTAGAAAAGCAACCTCATACACATTGCAGGAATGAAATATTGAGCACATCCAATATTATTTCATTTTTACATTTCATTGTAACATTTTATTATGTCTATTCAGCTGCTGGGTTAAATATGGATCTCCCAATCTGCCTAGTATATATGAGCAGATCCTCTGCCCATTAAAATAATAAATAATATATATAGGATATGATATATATATATATATATATATATATATATATATATATTCTGATTGGTAGTCCCAAAGCACTGCAGATACATCTACACAATCTTATCATCCAATCGTTTTTCTTGGATAGAAAGAAAAATCAGAATTATAATCAGATTCTACTTGGTACTCAATCATTTTTACACCTAATACTACTTTTGTACATTTACTCTATGTTTGACCACCTGCCTGATCTACCAACCAAAATTATTGAAAGCCAAAACATTTTGGCCTCTTGTGATTGGTCATTTCCTTAATGCCCTAATGATTCTTTTCATCATTATATCAGATTGTATGTAAAAATCAGCGCATTCTAACTTTCAGACACAACCCAATGCTAACCTCTCGTTTCATCACTCCCAACACAATCCAACACACAAAGGGTTTATTCCTTACCCAAAAATAGTGGGCGGGGCCATGCAAATCATTCTTTTAAACCCTAGTAGCCAAGTAAGCATCCAGAATTATATTGGTTTGACAATGCCACGTTTTGAGTTCCTGCCGTCAACCTAGTCATAGTTCTTATAAGAAGAACTAAGTCATTCTTTTACATTTCATTTTTCGATGGGTAAAAGATGAACCGCACATACGCACTATATATATATATATATATATATATATATGTTGCTTCCCATTGTGGCTGGTGCATATGAGATCTATATATATACATATATATATATATATATATATATATATATATATATATAAATTCTCTGCATGCAGGAAGCTGGAATTGTTTGTTCAATTCTTGCTCGAGTAATATTCGCATATATATATATTATGCCAAATTATATCAAATTATATTTCAGTTGCTTTTGATTGGGAGATTAATATATATATATATATATATATATATATATATATATATAAATATATTAATATATATATATATATATATATATATATATGCGTACATGTATATAGATAAATCTGAATCATATGCAACAGTCCCAATCATAAGCAAATGAAATATGATTTGACTTTTTTACTAATTTACTACATAATATATATATATGCGAATATTACTCCAGCAAGAATTGAACAAACAATTCCAGCTTCCTGTATGTAGAGTATTTATTTATATATCTATATTAATAATTTACTACATATCATATATATATGAATATTTTGCTGCAAGCAAGAATTGAACAACCAATTCCAGCTCCCTGCTGGAATTTGTAGTTCTACATCACAAAGACATCACATGTGTTTAAGCACAATTGTGGGGCTGCAAAATGTATTTCCAGGCAAGAATGAATAGACATATGTATAACTAAGCACAGGGGATCCTGCTGGGGCTTGCAGTTCCTCTCCAGCAGCTTGCACCTTTTATTTAATAAAAATTCTTAGATCCTATTAACAATCCAATAAAGTGTAGTAAATTTAGAATCACAGGTACTCCTAGCAGGTGAGAACATTGGTGATGCCTTGTAGATGCCACCACCACCTGGACCAGCACCCTCACCACCTGCATGCCACCACTGGACACATCAGCATCTTCTCAGTGGTTCTGGAGACCCATCCAAAAAAAAATCTAACTTCTCTTTTTTTAAAACACACCACTGTCCACGTCCTCAAAGAGAATGGAAGTAATTTAACAACAGTGCCTTCGTCACCACCTCTCCTTTGTTGCCAAAATTGGTGGGGCAGGCAGGAGATGGGAGCTGCACATGAGCTGCACAATCTCCTCCCTCATTGGTCTACAGAGCCTTGATGACTCTGAACAGAGGGAACCTCCTGCTGTATAAATGGGGAGGACCAAGCATTATTATTTTAGCATCAAGGCAGCAGGTTTCTGCTAAGAAGAGACATTGGAACAACCACTGTATGCCAGCAAGCCATAGGAGTTAATATCACCCGGCTCTGTACACAAGGAGTCTGCATGACTACACAATAGCCATGCTCAGCTTTGTGGATTTACGGACTTTGTTGCTGCTTGCAGTAACCTTATATCTAGTAACATGTCAACGTAAGTGCTACATTCTATTCTTCTTCTAATGCACCAACTTGGCTTGTGGGTGCTATCCTAGCATGCATGCATGATGTCTTTTTTTAAGTTTTATGTTTTTTTTATTTTTGTGCACCCTTTTAGTTGCATTCTTTTCCCATGTTCTAATTGCAAACATTATCCAGATGTTTTATGTAGCCAGACATCATGGCCAGAAGCCAAGTATGCACAATAAATCATTTTAATCCCCTATGTTGTAGAGTAGTCTTTTTAAAATAAGAGAATAAAGTTTGCTTTGCATACTTTTTGATAAAGTGGTTTCAAGTAATGAAAAGTTTCAAGGATGCGAAAGACAAAAAGTTTTTTTGGGCACATCTGGGAGACATGGGCGTTGTACTGTATTGTCTGCGCTTCGCTCCTGCGGACGGCGCGACATCTTGTGGCCGGTTTGTGTTAGTGCAGGGGACCTCTAACCAGCTGCATGTATTGATGGACATATAAGGACTTGCCTAATGTTTTATTAAATTTCTAGTTTTATCAATAATATATAAAAGAGCTTTAAAAATTATATTGTAAGGAAAAATAGAAGATATGAACTGAATGAGGTATTACTGGGAAAAGTTAGCCAAAGGTGAGTTAGCATTTAAATAGCCCTATGCAGCTGCAACTTTAAACAACAAAAGAAGAGCAGATCTAATAGCATTATTATTTTATTATTATTAAGTATGCATAAAAAATGGCCAACAAACTTTATTCCCTCATATATTTATTGTACAGCGCTGTGTAATATGTTGCCGCTATATGCTTAATAATAATAATAATAATAATATACCTTATTGTTGGCTGTTTTGGAACAATCAATTCCCAACCCCAGCAATCTCACACCTAAGATTTTTACCATTTAAAAAAATTAATCAATCAAACATTGCATGGATATCAATGCCTGCTGACTGGCAATGGAGAGATTTTGACTTGTTTCAGCCATAATTTTTGACATTTGAGCACTTAAATCTGGCAAAAAAAAAACAAAAAGTGCCAAATTTCATGGCTGAAGATCCAAAACACGTTTGCCACAGGTATGGAATCGATCAGGTTGCATAGCAAAGTTTTAAGATAGATGCATGCTTTCCGCTTTGCATTGACAAATCTGCCAAAATCAGCAGAATCTATCAACCCTATGTTATGTATTTTTTAGGTTTTTGCTGTTTTGGGGATTGGGAGTTTTTTCTCATTTTTAGAAATCCGGTAGACCGCCAGGATGCAATCAAGCATAGTGTGTAGCTGGTAAAATACTTTTTTTCAGTTAGTTTTTTTTCTGCCAGCAAATTGAGAACGCTTGGACCTGTAGTTCTTCTGCAGATTGAGGGTCACAGGTTGTAAAAGCAGGCAAAGAAAGGGTTAATGAACATGACTTCTGAATTTTCCAACAACTGCCTCCAGGCATCTCCAAGTACAGACTGGTTCTCTATGGAATGCACATACATGTTGGAGAAATGGATGATTGCTCCCTCTGGTGGCCATTTCAAGTTAAAATTCTAATAATATTAAATCATTTATACTGTATGTCTATACCTATATATATATATATATATATATATATATATTAAAATTTCAACAAAGCAGGGCAGAAGTTGTGTGTACTTGAAATTATAGTTTATATATAAAGTTTATGACATACATTAAATGACAGCACAGGCATCCGGTATCTGCAAACCTCAAGCATTATGTTATTTAAATCCTGCTATATTTATCCCTTATTTCTATATTATAATAATAATATCATTACACAATTACAAAATTTACAAACAGAAGATCATTATTAACAACTGAAGGCAGTTACATTTTTTTAATTTCTGCATTACAAATCGATCACCCTGAAATCATCCTCTCTAAAATTATTTGATAAACTGGTGAACTGAGACTTATTTATTAATAATGCAAGGGACAATACTGTGACCCAAAACAGCCAATCCTAGCTCAGCTCTCAGCAGGTTAGAGCAGGTGGGTAAATGAAAGCTGATTTCTCATTGGTTGCCAGACAAAGCACACCACATCCCCTCAGACATTTAATTAATTACTAAATCAATTAGTGTGTACAGCAAGGTCAAACATCATTGGCCATGCAAACTACAAATGTCTTTATCTTAATGAAAAATAAATTATATAATGATTTATAACAAAATAATAACAGTTATTCAACATAGGGCCAATTTTTATTTTTTTGTCATTTACTAACCTTTGGATTCAGTTATTAAGAATGTCATTCATTAAACTGCCATAAAGATTTAAGTGATTGTAAATGGCTTTTTATTATATTATGTTTTAACATTTTCTTTTTTTTCTCCCTTTCTCTCCCCTTCTCTGCAATTCTCCTAAACAGAGGTTAGTATTTTATTATTATATCTTTTTTTACCTTTTAAATCTTTTTATTTATATTTTATATATATTATATAACTTTTATCTATTTTTATCTTTTAGTATTATGTTCCCATCATTTGTATATTTGCTTATATTAATTAGTAGGAAGTCCCAATGGGGTTGCTTGTATGGATGACCCACATTTTGGCTTCTTCTAAGCCCACCCAGACTTCCTGAGTAGGCAGGTTTTACCAGTGGGCTCCTCTCATATAGGGGTAAACATGGCACAGAGAAATGATCCTGGTGTAGGGATCTGGGAATAGCAAAAATCCCATCATTGGATTTACAATTGGATTTTATATCAGAAACTTTATTTCCCTATCTGGATCTAGCCAGGTATGCAAGATTGCAACTCCATTGGATCTTCTTTACTTTGGAAGCTCAGACTGAATTTTAAGGATTTTTGCTTTATTTTGGAATTATTGAAACAATATGTTTGCCATGGAAATAGCCGACCGGTACTTACAATTTAACCAAAACCATATGTAGCCCATTGTGATCTATGACTGCTGGGACTTTCTATGCACTTACTTTGTTTTTGTTGTAGGATGTAAGGGTAAGAATTTTCTGTGATTTGTATCTGCATAAGGAGTATAAAAATGTATCAGCTATTGGAGACAATGGAATGGAATGTTGCAGATGTTTCTGTTGGGTTGCTGGAAGTTTAGAATGGGAGGTGGGGGATGTGATTGCCTTAGGTGACAGGTGAATGTGTGCAGGTCCAGGCAGATCTGGATTCACTTATGAGCTGTCAGGGTGATCTGCTTCATAGAGGTCCTTTAATTTTCTTTTAGACTTATCATAGAAATATAAAGGCAGCTCTTGAAAATGCTAACTGCCTGGTGCATGTATTCAGCACTCACATAACGTTGGCTTTCAGCTACACATTGCTTATTTGGATAGAATTATTAACATGAAGACAACTGTATCAAAAAGAGATGGTGGTCATTCTCTTGCTACCATTGATCAACCCTTAAATACCCGGGGCAGTATGATGCCCTCTAGAGGATGTCCTGCCAGACTACAAATCCATGCTTGAACATATAGTTCCAAATTTCCAAAAACGAGCTTCTCATTAGACTTTCAATATCATAATATCATGAGATTGACCATTTCTTAACAATTGCCTTTTCTAAACCTGATGAAAAGAGGTCAACCCCTAAAACCATTAAAAATCTTAGGGGTAACCTAACCCCAACATTATGCCATCAGCAGAACCCAGTCATTGGTAACTGACCTGGTATCCCATGGCTGTTTCTATAATATGGTTCCATTATGATTAAAGCTTGGTGGAAAATGCAATAATCCGCAGCAACATCTCAGAAACAATTTTTATCATATCAAATGTAAGCTGATTGGATGCTAAGGGTGAAGCCATTGGGCACCTTAATGCTAATATTTTCACCTGAGCTTTCAAAGAAACCCAAGCATGGTTGATTCATCTTGGGTTTTTGCAGGTAGTTAGTTTTTTTTACCCGAATATGGATAATTGAATTTGTATAATTACAAGTTGGATGATGGCTTATCTATACAGAAAAAGTAATCAGGATGGTGTCCAGTCTAGACCTGAGCTTGTGGTATGTGTTCAGATACTGGTAGGTTCGAGGTGAAGATGAGCTTTCTCAGCCCAAGTTATTCTTATAGAAAGTTTATAAAGTCTTATTGATATAATTAAAATGAGTTATTCTGGGGGATTCTAAATTGAGTTGCTTGGAAAGACTGAAATACATGGAAGGTGCTACTAACACCTTGAGTGGTTAGAGATAGACAATAATCTGCACCTACCATTTGGTGATTGTCATTTATTGTTAACAAGTAGTACAGAATGTGTTATTCTTGACAAGCTCTAATCTAGCTGAATATATCAGTTCTGTGTAATGTTTGACTCTACGCCTACTAAGCATTTCCTTATCTGCAGGGTCCCCGAGGAGATCCAGGCCCACCCGGTGAACAGGTGAGGACAATAGAACTTTCCTATTATTTCCTTGGTATGAATACTCAGCATTAGAAAGCCCTTGTACTGCAAATAAAAACAACTTGAGATATTCATTTTGTTATTTTTACTAATTTTATGCTTTTATTTAGTATTTTACAAAATCTCCAGTAAGATATAACTGGAAGAGGGAGACAAAGCTATTACAATAAAGAGATAATAAAGGTTGTCTTGTCAAAATGAATACCATTAAATAGGTTATAAACATTTGTTGGTTTTTGTATTATTTGTTAATTTTTATACTAGATGCAATTAATTTAGAACAGATTTTAGAATTTTAAGGACCTTTTTCTAATAGTAATAATATATAGAGATATAAATGATAACTCAAATTGTATCAGTTGTCACTTCGGACATGTTCTGTAAAAATCAGCAAACAAGGATCTGTTTTGACATAATAATTTAAGTGAATATTTGCATAATTCTATTCAAGTGAACATTTTTAACCCCTAAAGAATCATTACAAGTGAATTCTTTCCTTGTTTCTGCTTTTTCTTATATTCTTTCACTTATTTACCATTTCCCTTTCTTTTCTCTTTCTTCTCATCTTTCTTTCTTTCTTTCTTTCTTTCTTTCTTTCTTTCTTTCTTTCTTTCTTTCTTTCTTTCTTTCTTTCTTTCTTTCTTTCCTTTTCCTCCTTTCCCTAACTTTCCTTTTCCTCTCTTTTCCCTTCCATTCTTCCTCTCTCCCTTCCTTATTTTCTTTCTTCCTTCCATCCTCACTGTTTCCTTGTGCTGCCTAATTTTTTAAACACTACTGCCATAGATAGAGAAGGGATAAGTTACAGTAGAGAAGCCAATAAGATTGCAGCTATTACAAGTCCAACTACACATAACTGCCAGAAGGTGATCTCTGATTGGTTGATATATACAAAGCTGATATTTGCATCATGTATCTAAGATCAGATCATGCTCTGTAGTTTAATGTTTGAATCTGCTATTTTAGGGACCCCCAGGAATACCAGGAAGAGATGGTGAAGATGGAATGCCCGGCCCCCCTGGCCCACCTGGACCCCCTGGACTTGGTGGAGTAAGTCCAATTATGCTTTGATCTTTTTAGTTCTTAGATATCATCAAAAAAGGGGAGACCAATAAACATGATTATAATATTGACAGCAAAAAAAATATGCCAATTTCTGGTTACAGTCGTGTTTTCGTGCATTGTAACAATAAATAAAACAAATACCCTGGCATGGATGTGGTGTTACATGGTGGTATTCGAAAGAAGGCCTTGGATCAGCCTCATTGATTTTGGGAAATTAAAAAAAAAAAAAGGTCACCTATTACCAACCACTAGGTGCCCAAGCGTGGTAACAAACATATCCCCTATATCAGTACCTATAGTTACTTCCAGGTGCCTAGTGATTGAAATTGGGAGAATTACCACATGGCAAATTAAATATCAGAATTAATATTTTTTTGATGAGATACCTGTTGATAGGCATTGCAGGGCTCAGCCGATTTGGCCACCAAGCAATCACCACTGTTATGGGAGTTGACTTCCAATGGAATAATCTGACCACCGCTAATCCAAAAGTATCTGCTTACCATTGAGGAATACATTTGCCTCTTCTCTCTCAATTATCTGCTATTATTTTGCTGTCAATAAAAAGTCTTAGGTAGTATAGATCTCCTATTTTGTATTCCCTGCTCTAGGTCAATAATAACAATTTTCAATAAAAGTAATAAAGTAATAAAAAAACTAATACAAATTGTATCCTTTGTTGCACAATTCTGCAATTGCACCAAAGTTGGGCGCACGGCAAATGGTGACACCATAGAAACTTGCAATATAAACAGATAACCAGCACAAAAGGGTTCAGTATCAAATATTTACTGGAGTTCATTGTCTCTATGCTTTGATCAAGGGGTCCTCTGACCCTTTGGTATTGGCCTAGGGGACTCAAGTAAATGGAGAATATTGGACCCTAGGGTGTTGGTTGCCTGTTGATTTTTGAGAGCTGAGATTCTAATCCTTCATCATTTTAGTGTGTTGGTGAAATCTCTCTCCCCACTGGGAGGATTTTCCTTCACTTCCTGTGCTTGCAGGAAGTGATGAGACATTTCTTCTTTGAGGGTACAAATTGTAGTAAATCCTGACAATGATTGCACACCATTTAAAACTAATAAAAAAGAAAGTTTACTGGATCTGAGTAATTGATTCCACCTCTAAAATTGTATATTTGTGTTCTTTTTAGAATTTTGCTGCTCAGTATGATCCTTCCAAATCTGCCGAACCCGGACAACAGGTAAATACATGTCTTTTGCATGAGAAGTAATTTTTTAGATAATTACTCCCTATTAGACCTCAGCAGAGCAGTTATTGCCATGGCTGAAGCATCATGTGACATCAGAGTTGACCATCAATTCATAAAGCCACCATTTGGCTTCATGTATCTCCATTGGGCTCCATAGAGTTGGATAGTGGTGTCTATTCCTAATCGGGCAGCAAGACCATGGTAAAAGATTCTCACATAAATGGAGTCTCAAACCAAAGCCAAAAGTGTGATGCCAACATTTGGGGTTGCCTAAAAAATCTTGGGATACGTGGCTGTCCTGAAACTGGAGGTCTTAAAAGATAAAAGAAGCCTGCATGTGTCTTGGCACATAATCATTTTTTAGACAAAGCGGACCACTGGAACCACCAAATTTAGTCAATCAAGATCAAGCACTATTGTCACTGCTGGGCCACCAGACATTTACCCTTCATAATGAAATTTGACCACTTTTTGGTGAGTGGGTTTTTGTTATAATGTAGTCAGCACAACATATTGGGCGCATAATTGCACCTCTGCCCTCCAGTGCGCCTTCCTCCAACGTAAGGACAGCCATAGTTTACCATCATTGCCTCTTCCCCAGTTATGACATCTACAGTTGGATAGAGTTGGTCAATGGAGAATATGCGGGTTTTGTGCACTGATTTTAAACTGAGATAACCAAACTCTTTTCTTTCAGAATCAATTGGCTCAGTTTCAATTCAGTGCAACCTGCATTAAATTTGCATTCTCATAGTCATGTTTTCTGCATCTTATTGACCATTTCTAATGGTAGAATTATCCAGGTCCAACATATTTAGGTTCAGCCATTGGGCAGCCATGAGTGCTGGAATTATCCTCAGCTCCCTGCTTAATTCCAATCTTACAGGCAGTGAACACAAAACTTTGCCAAAATTGACTTTCATCAGCCATATTCTTCTTCCTAGCAGTTATAATTATTTTTGGAGATTAATGGAGACAATGGTTTAACCAGAGCTATAGCATATCATGCAACATGATTCCTTTGGAGCCCCATCACACAACATTATAACCCAGGGTTATGGTGGTTTTAGGACCACAGGGAACTATGTCACCTTTATCATGACAAAGGACTCTTGTATAGTCTCCTAGTAAAAAACCAATATGGTAAAAGTATCACCTGGCTTCTTGTCTGTATGGAGTATACGAACAATTTACCAGGCTTGGTAAGATGATCAACACGGATGATTGGTTGCATGTATTTGGATATTTAGCCATTCAACATGACAGCACAATCTCAGATACAATTACATGAAACAGGTTCAGATGTTACCACTCCCCTATAAGTCTCGTCTTACCGATACGTATTAACTCCACCTGGACCAGTATTATTACTATACTGTTTTCTTGTTAATTATTGGTGACCTTTGACCCTGAAAAATTTAAAACATAAAGTTGCCTTTATAAAGTATTCGTTACGTATTAACAATGTCTCAACATTAAAACTAATGTGACCTTGTGTATGCTACTTCATTCATAATGAACATTTTTTTTTATAGGGTATCATGGGACCAAGAGGACCCCCAGGACCCCCTGGATCCCCTGTAAGTAAATGAACTGGAATGAATTCACAAGAACTGCAAAAATGAAATTCAATGTGACAGATTTCTTAATGATTGTATAAATAGATTGTTCACATTTGGTGCTAAAATTGGGTTTAGGAGTTGATGGTGCCATAGTATGAGGATTAGGAAATATGAAACACAGGGATTGTGTATAATGGATTTGGGGGGGGGGGGGGGGCAATGTCTTTTGAGATTAGCAGATATGTAGCCAAGGGATAAGGTGGTACAGGAATAATACATGAAATGGCTAGATATATTATAAGGTAGCACTGGGATAATAAATAGAGATGTCAGAGTGATGTGATTGGTTTCATTGGAGTGAGGGATAACATGGCAATGGTTTTCATAGCTATGTGTCATGTGGGTAATAGGTGATATGGCATTAGATTTGGAGGTGATGTGATGTAGAGATATGAGTGAGGTGACACTAATTTTAGAAATGAGAAAGCTCAGCCGAAATTCTGGGTCTAGGGATAATGTGCCACTGAGACTAGAGGGCATTGGGTTTACAGGAGATTTGAAGTGGCAACTGGTTTAGGATTGGTATAGCAAAAAATCAGGAGTGTGATGTGGCAATGAAATGTTGTTCCACCTGGAAATGTTGTATTTGGGTTAGGAGTGATGTGTCACCAATGTTAAGGATGATGTGTCATTGGGATAAGATATTGTATGGCAATGGATGTATGAATGATATGAAATTTGAATTAGGATTGATGTGGCAGTGAGTATGGGGATGATGTGGCTCTGAGGTCGATGTGGCTCTGAGGTCTGGTATGATGTAGCGCTGGGTTTTAGAATGATATAGAACTGGGGTTCGAAATGATGTGGCCCTATTTAATGGAGATAAAGTTCTTTTATATTACACATAGGTCAACCCTGGTTAGGTAGGATTGAGGTTCCACTAGCATTAGACGTAATACATTGGCTTACACTCAATATATACTTAAAATATGGGAAATATAACATTTTTTCCAAAACAATGGGTATGACAAATATAGAGAATATGATTTGTTTTCCAACATTGTAACTTTAACCTCTTTATTTATCATTTGTAGGGCTCTCAAGGTTTCCAAGGTCTTCCCGGAGAACCCGGTGAACCCGGTCAAACTGTAAGAACCCTTTTTAATTTATAATCCTAAAAATTACTGTTTTACTATAAGAGCGCATTTTAATCATATTTTTTATATATATTTTAGGGCCCTGTAGGATCCAGAGGACCTGCTGGTGCCTCAGGCAAACCTGGTGAAGATGTAAGTAATTTGGACAATTCCATGAAACACCATGCACCAAAATCTGAAACATATCATTTCAGTTTTACCAACTTGGGAGTTTTTTCTTTGTTTCCATAAACTAAAGCTGCCATTTTAAGTGTGGCTATGGATAACAACTCCATATTTGTTTCCTAACAAATTTCTGGTATCATCCACTTAAAAAATAATAGCTCCTGAGCCTCCGGAGATGAGCCTGCAAATATTGTAGACTTACCCAGGAGTCCTGAACTACATAGAACAGCACAGCCCCAATGGTTCATAGATACAAGAAATAAACTCATTAAATTCATGAACATCAAATCTTTTTTTATATATATTAGTTTTTTAGCTAGGCTTAGATTTGCATCTTTTTACGCACCAAGAATTTTCAGCTGTTGGCTTTTTGGATGTCTTATACATCAGACAACTCACGCCAAAATAAAGGCAATTTTTACCCCACCCATGTTGTTCCCTTGCATTATATACAAACCTTCCCTAATTGTCTTTACTTATCAAAGACCCAACCTGGCACTCATGTCAAAACAGTTAGTTCCACCCATGCTTAAACTAGTACTTAGGCCACACCCTTTAAATTGTTAAAACACACCCATTTTTTTCTGAATCTGATGCCATATTTTTCTTGTTTTTTGACAATTTATACTTATTTTTTTGTTCTATTTCAGGGTCATCCCGGCAAATCTGGAAGACCTGGTGAGAGAGGACCCGTCGGCCCACAGGTATGAGAGTTTTATTTTTAACAGTATCAATAAGTCTAATTTATTAAAATCATATTGGCTCATATCCCATCCTGAACTTTGAAAGCCCATACATCACAACGGGATGAGTTAAAACATTCCTTAATCGGATTTTAGGTCCTGAATAATTATAAGCACTTCTCTGTGTGGAGGTGCAATATGGTAAAATAAATTACCAAATTGCTGTTAGATTTTATTTATTGGCTTCAAAAATTTTAATTTAAACTACTATAAAAACTAATCAACTTTTTTTGGTAATTTTGAAAATGTAAAACTGATATACAACAGAATGTCACATTTGATTTAATAATTGATTCTCCCTTTACTATTTTAGGGTGCTCGTGGTTTCCCTGGAACCCCTGGTCTCCCCGGATTCAAAGGCATTAGAGTAAGTTCCACGCTATACAAGAACAAAGATAATTGCTCAGTGAAATGTTGGAATATAAACTAGTTTTTTATTGTATTCCATTTTTATATACAATTGTAGTGACATGCTGTTAACATTCTACACCTGACTTATTGGAGATGATTAATGTAAGCAGAGATAATACACTTTGTAAACTGAATGCTACTTCAGGTATTTGAATAGGTTGAAGCTGTTTATTCAATTATGTGCAAGTAAAAATTCTGTTTTATCACCTTGAAATACAATGCACTTATCATAATGAGCCAAATAAACATTTACTTTCCTGAACAGCTTCTGCACCTTTAGTAGATCAAACCGATTGTCTTCTTAAACACAAATCTTTTTTTAATATCAATGCACAGTTTAAATTGTTATTTAATTTGGAATAAATAATCTAAGATATATGAATAAAATTTTATTTTATTAAATATTTATTTTTTGATTTTACATCTTTAGGTTGAAAGACATTACTTTGTCTGGAATTTACTATAAATTCTCCTAATAAAAATTGATGAATTCTGTTCCAATAATAAATAATATTGCAAACATATTAGAAATGTCCAGTTATATATGTTATGTCCAGTTCATCTTTGTGAGAATTTTATGTCCTGATGGAGACTCTAACCTTATTCTTGCATTTTCTCTTTTAGGGACACAATGGCGCTGATGGCCAGAAGGGAGCTACTGGTAACGCTGGTGTTAAGGTAAGGTCCCCTTTAGTCTGTATTGTATTAAGGGAACACTTACAAATAAATATATCTTTAATTCAAGCCAAGGGAATGCTAAGGTTCATATTAAAATAATTGTTTCAGCCATTTGTAAAATAGGACAATGCATACCAGTTAAGGCCAAAGCGTAGGACATCATAGCCTCTCTGATTTTGTGATGCCAGTGATAAATGTAACTTTTTACTATTTTTACTAATGTGTATCTAATAAAGTTGTCATTAGGGTCTAGCCACTTTGATTTACCTTCTGTTTACTTTATGGGGTCTTGGTCATCTGTAGTTTACAAAAGGCAAGACAGATGGGCAAGACTTGACAGCCGCCATGTTTGTGAAGGTTTTTTTTGTACAAACTGCAAGGGCAGCATGTGATATATAAATATGGCTAAATAGATTGAATACAATAGATATAAAAAGCATTATAGTATGTAATTTTAATTAGTATTACAAATTACTAGGGGGATAGGAAAGTCCACTTTAGGTGCCATTGTTACAAAAATATCCCTCTATTCCCTAGCTAATAGTTTAGCTTGACAAAGGCCAGATATGCCTATTGTTACAGAATTCCAATAGAAAGAAGGCAAACTCTATATATTCATCAAACTACATTACTCACGTCCTACAGGTATATTTTGGGGCAGCATGTGTATTTCAAGATCATCAGTAAACCAATTTTGTTCTCTTTCAGGGAGAAAATGGTGCTAATGGTGAAAATGGTTCCCCAGGTCAAGCTGTAAGTATTTTTTATCTATTGTGATAGAAATTTGCCAGTTTTGGTCATATAAACCAATAGAGTAGCAAGCTCATTACTTCCAACCTGCTGTAGTGGGTCCAAGCCAACGTACAGATCTGAGATGCACCATAGTTCTTTAGAAGAATCGTCACATGAGTATTTATGACCGTTTGAGCATGCATTGTTCTGCACCAAAGACTCCTAGTATCAGCTTTGTATCATATAGGCTCCAAGAAAATCATATTGGACAAATGATAATTGAAACTACATCAGTCGTTTGTTGGGGCAGAAGGGAGGCCACAGACATTCAGTTGATCTATCGGTAATAGGCAAGATTGGCCAACTATTTTATGGCCCTTAAACATTATAAAAAATTGAATTCACTTTACCAAAAGTTTTTGGCTTGGATAGCTCGTAGAGAAAGTCTTGGGGCCTGTGTGATGGTGACCCATAAAGTATTGATTTTAGGCACGCCCACTGCCCAGTGTGTTAATATGAAAGTGTGTCTATGGATGCTAAAAGTTATGGGTGCCCAGGTTAGTTTCTTTAGGGGTTCAGTAAATGTTCTGAAGTTTGATGAACCCACTTGTCACAAAATCAATTGTACAAACATTAAAATGGGCTCCGTTGGGAAAATAGCAGGAAGCTTCCCAGTTGGCTGGCCTTTTTCAGGGGTGGTATCACCCTCAACAACAAACAGCCACTGGGAAAACCAGTACCCAGCTGGAAGCCAGTGCCAGCAGAATATGAACTGGTTGGTGATAATTAGGGGCAGTACTGGCCCTGCAACCACCATTGACAAGGTAAACAACCAGCTGGGAGCACCTACTGATCCCAATGAACCCAAGCTGAGCCGAGCTTAACCTAAGTTTAATGATAAAATAAAATCTGTGTCACTGATAATGCAAACAGAAGTGCATGTTAAGGTTTATGCTAGTTGATGAGGAAGGGTAGGCACTTTGTTGAGATGCTAATTTCTCTGCCTAAACTACTTGGGTTTATTGAGTTTCTTGTGCACCATGCCTTTGCAATATATTGATTTACTTTAGACATTGTACCTTTGCTTGTATGTCACTGATGTATAAAACAACGAATGCTGTTTCGTAGGGTGCTCGCGGTCTCCCTGGTGAGAGAGGACGTATCGGACCATCTGGCCCTGCTGTAAGTTCATATTCAGTTTTTCTGAATCTAAATCTAATCTGTCTACCAACTGTTCCCATAAACTTACCAAATGTTGCTTTTCCATCAGGGCGCTCGCGGAAGTGATGGCAGCAATGGCCCAGTCGGACCTGCTGTAAGTATATTCATTAACATTATTACAGATGGAATGAATTTAAGCAAAATATGCACTAGCAAAAAATAAGAAAATGGGACCTTGTGTACTGGAAGCTGAATATATTTTGGGTGTTTTTCAGAGCCCATAAAAAGTAAAGCAAATCTTTTGTATTAGTTTTAAAGTAGTATTTGTTCTGATAGTCACTATCAATAGGAACAAAAGTGAGTTTTCACTTTTGAGTGGAAATCCACCAATGCGATCAGCTGTTTGTTTGACATCCAGAGGTAGAATTCTCCTCATTTATACCACCTTGGTTGGGTTTCTAGGACATAAATCCAAGAGGGGATTTCCCCAATGGGTCAAAAACATCGTTTAACCAAACCCTACATACTTTTTAATGTTCTCAATTTAAGAACAAGGTTTAGCTAATAATCAAGACCCAATTGATGTCCCAAGGAAAAGGTTGTTTCATTCTTGATTTGCTAGAGGTCTCCTAACATTGGACCCCTGGAGAATTATATAATTTTAGAAAACGTTCAGGTTTACAAAACAAAAATAATTTTTTAAAATGCTAACTGGCTATTTTTTTTATTTCAGGGCCCAATCGGTGCAGCTGGTGCTCCTGGTCTCCCTGGTGCTCCTGGTGCCAAGGTAAGTGTTTTAAGTTTGTATATATGTAATGAATATTACCAGAGGACCCACTGATTGTCTGCATTATTGGATAGGGCAATAAGCATCAAGAGCAAGTATCTCAAATCAACCAATTATAATTCTCCTTCCATAAATCTGACCTCTGTAAAATCTAAATTAGAACTAAGTGACATCAGTAATCCTGATCCTATGGCTTGATTTATTAAAGCTCTCCAAGTCTGGTGAGGAGACACTCTCTTCAGTAAAGCTGGGTGATCCAGCAAACCTGGAATGAATCTGGTCTAGGATTCAAAACATTTGCTAGCAAATATCAAATGACTATTCCAGGTTTGCTGGATCACCCAGCGTCACTGATGAAGGTGTATCCTCTCCAGCCTTGGAGAGCTTTAATAAATCAGGCCCTATGGCCTGGGTTTGTCTACGATACGATACGCTCAATGGGAGCGTCACACAAATCTGCTAACTTTTTTTTTTTTTTTTAGTTAGTTCATTGGCATAAGTAGGCCAAAGCTATTACAGACCTAGTTGGTTTTAGCTAGCAGCTGAAGACCAAAACAATACTAATTCATATAGACTTATTATTAGGGTTGCTGTTATGGTGGGGAAAACTGGGCTATTGCCCAGGGCTCTACTTTCTCCAAGGCCTCAATGGACAGAATGGGACTGGAATTCTGTGCATTTGGGGCTCAAACCTAATATTTGCTCAATAGTTTCCCATAACTTCCCCTGCCTATGATGTATCATCTTCTGTGATCCATAGGATTTGTCCCACCTGCAAAATGCAATGTTTAAAAAAAAGTCATGCTCTGTTTGCCTCTCAATAACGTACTTTTATTTCATCCATTAGGGTGAGGTAGGATCCGCTGGTAGCACTGGCCCAGTTGGTGCTGCAGGAGGAAGAGGTGAGCCTGGACCCCCTGGTGCTCTTGGACCCGTCGGACCTTCTGTAAGTAGATTTTCAATTCAATCCTGAAATATTTTTGGTTGTCCAAAATGTACTTAAAATATATCTTTTTTTATATTTTAGGGAAACCCCGGTGCTAATGGTGTCAATGGAGCTAAAGGTGCAGCTGTAAGTATCCACATCACCTACATTTTTTGGAATGATTGGGGTTTATTTTATTGTTGTGACTTTATTTATTTGAAAATATTTATAACTAAAAAATTCTTTTTGCACCCCTCTAGGGTCTTCCTGGTGTAGCTGGTGCTCCTGGTCTCCCTGGAGGCCGTGGTATTCCTGGACCACCCGGACCTGCTGGACCATCTGGTGCAAGAGGTCTTTCTGTAAGTATCTCAGCACTTACCTACTAACTCAAATTCAAACTTATTATTAACAACAATATAGTGTATTGTAATTCTTCTTACATTATCAATTTGATTAATAAAGGCAGCACCCATTAAATGTACCCCTTACAACAACCAAGATATTACAAGTGTTAAACATACAGTAACGATAAACCTTTTTCTTTAGGGTGACCCCGGTGTTGCTGGTGGCAAAGGAGACACTGGAGCCAAGGGAGAGCCTGTAAGTATGATTAACCAATGTTTAAAAAACATTTTTGGCCCATGGTACACAAAGTGGCTCATCAAATTCTGCTTTTTTGTATTTAGGGTTCCGTTGGTTCCCAAGGCCCTGCTGGTCCTCCCGGTGAAGAAGGAAAGAGAGGTCCCAATGGAGAGGCTGGATCTTCTGGTCCTACCGGCAATGCTGGAATTAGAGTACGTATTTTGCACACAAACTATTCATAATAATGTTTTCATTACCAGCTTTTATAATAGAGAATTGACAAGTGAAGAAGACCTTCCAAAAGTTTTATCAGAATTTATTCTTCTTCTCTCTATTAATACCTCCCTGTCACTCAATATATCTTATAGGAGACATTCTTTTATAGCCATTTTCATATCTTTATTTTGTATCTGTGTATTTTTCAGAAACCTTTAAAGATCTCCTAGGCACCGCTAGGCATGTTGGTCAGACTTTGCAGTTCTCACTACATAAAAATAGGCAGTGCAAAAACAGCAGACTCCCCATGCTTTAGATCCTTTATTGTTTTAACGATAATGTTTTGTAGTCACTATAAAGGATTTCTAATTATGAAAACTTTTACAGGTATTTTACAGGGTCAGTCCCGTATTCATTTGCTATGGGGCTGCTACTGGGAGACGTTACATGTAATGTTTCCCTAGGAGGCAGCGGTTCCTGGCATAAAAAAGCAGTAAATGAAAAATTAAATTTTTAGTAAATGGAGCTGAATCTTATCCAGTGGTGTAGGGTATTCTATTCGATTTTGATACTGTTCTTCTGAAATGACCACAATTTGGTGGTCAATATTTCAATTGGATAGAAGACTCCTCACCAATAAGTTCCGGCTGCCATCACTATAAAGTGGTCCTACCTACTTTGGACATAAGGGAAAAGGGTCATGGTATTCACCTACCTTTAATGGTGGTGATGATGATTCTGTGGTGTAAACTACCTAAAGGGCACCATGGTGTCACATTGGTTGGTGAACATTTCTAAAGATGTGAATATCTTAAGGACAAGTTTATAGTGATCTGTCAGCATTTGGCCATATGCTGGAAGGGCAAACAAAGTTGGTGCTGAAAGACTCCTCTTTGCCACAATATACAAAGTAAGATCAGATAGCTATGTGATGGTAAAAGATTGTGGATCCCAGGTTGATCAATATCTGAATCCTAAAGTATCTTCACTATTGGCCACTATGCTAATAAAGCTAATTATTGCAGGCCCAATGGTCTCCAAGCCCAGTCCTCCCGAAGTATCCCTCTAGGTTGAAAAGTCATGCATATGGGATACGGCCAGTACTGAAAACATAAAAAAAGTTAAAAGTCTGAAAGTGTCATGGCTGAATATAACATAAGACACTGGTATAAACCATTGGAATGTCTTAGACTAGAACTTGGCTTTTCACTTATTTTTTGTTGTAGAGCATTTTGCTTGGAAACAAGTATTTTCCCCAGAGATATTAGTGCACAGACACATTAAGTCCTGAAGTGTGGACATTTCTATGGAGTAAGGCATTTGTGAAACGTGGACCATTTCCCCAAACATTAGGTAAATAGAATGATGCCACACTGTTCTTGCAAGGAATCAATGAGGATCCCAACTCAAAAGGACATAGCACCTACTGGTAAAATTTTCCTAATATAAAACACAAAACGAATTCTAGAAGTGATCATGGCAGCTCCTTATAAAATATAAAGTAGATGTGGATGGAACCAGAAAAATCTCATTAACAAGAGATCTCATTGACATGATCTGCTCCAAGAAACTCCAAGGAACATCAGTTTTATGTAGACTGACCCCTAATGCTCAGGCTGACCTTTGGGATACACTATCTTTATTCCATTGAGGGAATGAAAAACTATTGTTTAGTAGAATATGAGTTATTTTATTTTATGCAAACTCTTTTCCATTAATAGTGAACTCTATTCGTGTATTTTAGGGTGTTCCTGGAACTCGTGGTCTGCCTGGTCCTGATGGTAGAGCTGGTGGAATTGTAAGTTGGGTGAAGGGTATTTGTGATATTCAGAACTAATAAATACTAGATAAACATTTGTAACAAATTATTTTATATTCTGTAGGGACCCGCTGGTAGCCGTGGTGCATCTGGTCCTCCTGGTGCCAGAGGTCCTAATGGAGATGCTGGACGCAATGGAGAGCCCGGTCTTCTTGGTGCAAGAGTAAGTAAATCATTTTTGTTTCATTGGTCCTAAAAAGATCCTCCATACCTCAACTAGTTCCTAATAACCTCTCACGTAATTTCACTAGTCAGTAGTTATTTGGATTTGACATGTTACTTTTTTCTATGCTCTTCGTGTTCTTTTTGCATCTATATAGTTTATGTTTCTCTCTTTAGTGGCCATCATTTGCTGAACTTTCTATACTTTATTCTCTTTGTTCGAGACCTTTAAGATACTATTGAAATAATTTAAATATGTTTCAAATAATAGAAACTGCAAAGTTTTTACATCCTTTATGTCTGATTGCATTTTTTTTATTTTTTCATTTAGGGTCTTCCCGGTTTCCCTGGCAGCACTGGTCCCCAGGGCAAAGAAGGTCCCGCTGTAAGTTCCTGACATTTTTTTTTTTTGGAGGGTCATTAGAATTCCACAGTTCTCTAGACTAGAAAATGGGAAATTTCCATCAACCAGTAAATATTTTCATTCAAGTGAATTGTTTAGGACAAGGGTCTTCAACTCATGGGGCCACATACAGGATGGATTTTGGTATGAAAAGAATAATTTTCTGATTTTTTATAAACTATTTATTGCTGCCCTGTGCCAGGATCTGCAGTTCCTTGCCATCCAGGACTGGAGTTAAGAACCCCTGGCAAGTTGATTGACTTTCATTGCCAGTCAATTTTCTTCCCTTATAGACTCATGCCAGTTTATCCTTTAAATTTTGGTAGAAAGAGGATTACTCATGCCTGAGTCATGTATGCATTGCTGGCAACTATTTCTTTGCAGGCAGCTTTAAAAAGATCAAAGGTTGAGAAGTGATCATTGACCTCTTTGGACAAGGTGCATCATTATTCATGGCTGTGAATTTAGGATGGGTGTTGGAGGACCAAAGGATAAAATGAGGATCAACCTTCGTTTCATCGACTACCCAACTGCAGGAAGGATGGTTTTTTAGTACAGGAACTGTATGTGGAATAGGACCCCATATGTGCAAAAGAAATCATTATAGCAAATAAACCAAAACTGTACTAACTGATTAATCATGTACAGTTAAATGGCGATAGGAATAATCAAAACATGTGTAAGCTCATTTAGAATTTCTGAACAAATATTGCCTTAAACTAGTTGTATTATTTATTCCTGCAAAGTAAATGATCACTTTTATCTTTAAGGGTCCCCAAGGTATTGAAGGCCGTTCTGGTGCCGCTGGTCCTGCTGGTGCTAGAGGTGAACCTGGTGCTATTGGATTCCCTGGACCCAAGGGACCCAATGTAAGTTGACATTCTTAAGCAAAAAAAAAATGTTAACTTTGCACTTTTTGTGCAAATTACAGATATGAACGTTTCCTCTTTTCTTTTTAGGGTGAGCCTGGCAAACCCGGAGACAAGGGAAGCCAAGGTCCTTCTGGAAACAGAGTAAGTGAAACATCTACCACCCATCGGTATTGCATAGCCTAATGCTGTAAGCTGAGTAGACTTTATTACATATTTCAGAATGCACGTTTTTGTTTAGTATAATAAATATTAAGATAATTCTATTCCACTAATCATGAGGTGTTGTTAGTAAAAACGTAATTTTTTTATGGAGTTTACATCCTAAAGTGGAGCCCATGGGAGTTTATCTTAAGTTGCATGGTCTATGCAAACCTAATACTTAGCAACAAATCTGCATTACTACTGTAATTATTTTTAGGAAAATGAACATACCCATGGTATGGATACCATTAGAGAAGAGTTAAAGCCCAACACTAAAACAAAAAAAAAATACCCTCAAGAAACTGGAAAACCAAACTATGATAAATGGCACGATGCTATGTATATCATATCTACTTTTCCCTGCCATATATACTAGTTCCTTCTCATTTCTAAGGGTTGTCTTCATGTGCTATATGGAGCTAGAGTTTATAGTAGGAAACACAGAGATTGGTAGGTTCACCAATAGATTGTCTGGACCAGGTGATATTTCTGATCTTCATACTCAGCAATGACACTTTCACCATTGTAAGATGTTCACTGTATAACAAAAGCCCATGATTTGACAATTCTGCATGCAAATACCATAGAAGCATACATAGAACATTATTTGTCATTGATAGTTTATATTTTTACATTTTTTTGTCTTTAGGGTGCCCCTGGACCCGATGGAAACAATGGTGCTCAAGGTCCCGTAGGTCTTGTTGTAAGTAGAGGCTTTTCATTGTCTGTATTTTTTGATTGAAGCTTAATAAGTGACCTACTATATGTCACTACACATCTTCATTGAGAATGATGCAGTTCATTAGGAGGTAATGATATCTAAGACATTGTTTTAAGGTATCATAGATGTCATGTGTTCCTGGAGGGCTGTTTTTTGGTTCACATACTGTAAATTAATGTCTGGTTCCAAAATGTTTTTGTTCTAGACTAGGTAATCTATATATTAATTAGTAGTGGAACCTTACAAGGGTACAAAAAATATTAACAAAAAAAAATCTAATACATTACTTGTGTTTGGCCTACAGGGTGCCCAAGGTGAGAGAGGTGAACAAGGTCCCGCTGGTGCTCCAGGTTTCCAGGTAAGTTTTTCTGTACTCATGTTCCACACTGAAAGGCAAATAACATTCCATTTTTTTTGCTCTGTGTAACCATTCTTTGTAAATATCCTTTGTATTTTATCATATTAATTATAATCTCTAATTCTTCTTTTCTTTTGGCAGGGTCTGCCTGGTCCTGGTGGTCCTCCTGGAGAAGTTGGCAAACCCGGTGAAAGAGTAAGTTTATGTTTAATATATATTTAGTTTCTATTGTAAATATTTATGAAACTTATTCCATAGTGCGGCCTAGAACACAGTCAAATGATCAATTCCTGCCCTAAAGGAGCCTATAATATAGGATCGTTATTATAGTACCATGTGTGTACACATGCAACAGAGTCCAATTTGGTGGAAGACAACTACCTACCAATTTACCACTTCTTTTTGGGTTCTGAGTAGAAACCAAAGGGAAAATCAACATGAAAAAAACATAAAAGCACAATTAAAAAAAAGAACC
The DNA here is from genome assembly GCF_032062135.1 of Pyxicephalus adspersus. NCBI lineage: Eukaryota > Metazoa > Chordata > Amphibia > Anura > Pyxicephalidae > Pyxicephalus > Pyxicephalus adspersus. The sequence goes on from NC_092862.1 coordinate 138,042,997, forward strand.
TGGTGGGAACAGGACCCACAACCCCCTTGCTCCAAGACTACCCTATTAGTAGTAGTAAAGCCCCCTGAAGGTTGCTGTACAATTTACCCATGTAGTGTGGTCCACCCCAACACTACATTATTTAGATTTTTGTTTGGTCTAGCTATTGATGAACAAGGAGACATACTTAGGCCACACCTGGGGATAATGGAGGAAAAGAATGCTGTCTACTAAAGCTCAGCTTTGATTCTTGGTCAGAATCCCAGCATATTAGTCACCATTGAATGTCATACAACAAATAACCAAAATATCTAATATACACTGGATTAGCAAATAGATATGGCCCATTGTATTCTAAGAGCATGCACATGTAGATTCACTAACATAATGCACATTTTAGGGGAATATTAGTGTATTGGAGTAAACTGGGAAATCCAATTGTTTCTGGTGGGATTCAGGAGCAATTAGGGGAAGCTGTAGAACCCTGAATGATGCTTAAGGGGAGATTGATTATTATGAACTTCTCAAATCAATCTTTATTGCTTCTGCAGAGGCACCTGTGTTGCCATACTTGGTGCATTGAATAAGGCTTACATATTCTTACATCTTACCTGTCGAAGGATTCCAATGTTGTCCAGCATTCCACTCAGGCTTAAGCTTGACCTACAGAACTTGTTCAACCTGTTAAATGCAATTTATTAGTTTACAATTGATATCTGGCTCTCCAATAATTATTCTTGTGTTTTTTTACTTCTGTAGGGTGCTCCTGGTGACTTTGGCTCCCCTGGTGCTGCTGGCACAAGAGTAAGTATTTTTTTGCTATAGAAGGTATACTAAATCATTTAATTCACATTTGATTAAGTTAGGGTTGAAAAAACAGAAATTTCTCTAATTTATTTTTCCTCACTTAGGGTGAGCGTGGTGCTCCTGGTGAAAGCGGTGCTGTTGGTCCTCACGGACCTTTGGGAGCTCGTGGCCCAAGTGGAGCCCCTGGAACTGATGGACAAAAGGTACTTTGATTGTTCTAGTGCAAGGAAATAAAATGTTCTTTGTAAATGTAACTTTTTTAAACTAACAAAGCAGATGAGCAATACAAGTGTAGTTTGATCAGCAAGTTAACCTCTTACATTTACTATGACTTTTACCAGCTTCAGTCTGAAAATTATAGTTAGGAGTCCACCATGCTCTGACTGAGCAAAGGCATTTTAATTACTTGTAAGTGACCTGGCCAACTTACCAGTTATCCTGATCGCTCCTGAGTATGACTTTAAGAATCTAGAATCTGATCTTTAGCCCTTTAAATGATTGGGCTTGTTTTCTGCTGTTTAGTTATGATCTATTGCCCCTGTGGGTCTTGGCCCGAATAAGTTTTGCTATTGTCTCACTGTCTGTTGCTCTGGCCATTTACATGGTTCATAGCAATGCTTTTTGGCCTCCCGACCCATCCTGTATAAACTTTTCAGATCCATCTATTTTATTTTTCAGACATAGATAATGGAGTTTAACTACTGAAAGTCACCAAAACGGCCACATTATCTAACTCAATAAAGTAATAATCAGAGAGAATATGGCATGTGTCCTGGATTTCTGTAATCCTCTTGAATTATTGTTCAAACATTGATGACCTAAGGACCAAGAATAGGCAGAGTACTAAAAGTGATAGATAAAAGCTAGAATGTTGGTACCCATCATTGCATATTAAAAGATAATTACCAAAATAACGTTTTTCTTCATTCAAACATAGGGAGAGCCCGGTGCTGCTGGTTTGAACGGAGGCCTTGGACCATCTGGCCCTGCTGGTATTCCCGGTGAGAGAGGTGCTGCTGGAGTTCCCGGATCCAAGGGAGAGAAGGTAAACTTAGAGATGGGAACAAACAGCTTCATGTTCATTCCCTTACATAAAAAATTCTAACTTTAAGTGATACTTTCCCAAATCCATGAAATCCTAGTGTTGCTATAACCTTGTTAAAACCAATCAGCACATCCTAGTTGGTTTAGGCATATTATAAAAAAAGATATCTAATTGGCTGAGTTTCCAGATTGAATCTATCCATCTAATATACAGAAACAAGCATTGAGGTTGTTATAACCTTTTCTGTCTTTATTCTTACTCTACAGGGTGATAATGGCAATTCTGGAGAATATGGCAACCCAGGAAGAGATGGTGCTCGTGTAAGTAGATTTCATTTTCAAGTCAATATTCAGCACTAGATAAGGTAGGCCTCTGTCTAGGTCTGCAGAATAATGTAAAATACAAGTTTATCCAGGAATTACGTGCTCATTGATATGACCTAAAAGTCTAAAGAAAGCTCCTGGAATGGTGAAGGTGTGCTTAAAGTATTAGGTCAGGAAATTTTAATGTATTCTAAATGGTAAGAGGTGCTTGTAATTGATATGAAAAGAGTACAATATTAAATGGCTAGTCAAGTGGATAGTGGATGGGTAATGGTGTCCTTAATGGATGAATAGATTTGCTGCTAAAGTATTGAATAGTAAGAGTACGTCCTAAAGAATGGAAGGGACATGGGAATATAGGTGGAGATCTTATTGTAGCAAACTTTTCTATGGATGGGGTAAATGTTCATGTTCATGAAAAAGGTTTGTCTGGGAAATGGGAAAAGGCTTGCCTAGTAGATGGGAAGAGATGGTCATAGTGGCTCGGAAGACGTTAAACTGGGAGATTGGAACATGGGGTCCATCCTATTGGTTAGGAAGATGTGTCTGGTAGATGGTAAAGAGCTGGTTCTACTGGCTGTGAAGACGTGTGCCAAATAAATAATAACAGTCAGTCCTTCTGGGAAGAGGTTATGACCATTTGGAGATAAAAAAGAATGACATTGTGTTTTTGGCAAATTGTGGTCTTCTTCCTTGGTATTGAAGGTTCTAGTAGCTGGGAAGAGGAGTACCTAAAAGAAGGAATGAGGTAGTCTAGTTGGCCTAAAGTGATAGTTCTAGTGAATGGAAAAACATGTTGGTATTGGGTTAGGAAGAGGTGTGTTTGGTAGATGGGAAAATGTGGGACTCTTAGCTGGTAGTGATGGGTCCCATAGATGACACTGTTACTAACTTGGAAAGTTAGTGTGCCCAATGGTCATTGGCATGTGTTTTGTGCATGGTATGAAGTAGTCCAAGAAAAAACCTTATTGGATGAATATAGGTACTGAGAATAGCAATAGGAGAATAGGTACTGTAAAAAAAGGCTTTCCTTGCAAGGTGCACCATGTTGGATAGGTCAAGTGAAGACATCCAGATTTATATACTTATCAACAGCAAGCGTATGCCATTTAATCAAGAGAGCCATGATTTTGCTTAGCAAGAGGCATTCATTACTTATCCCAATATTCATTTTATCACTGGGTCCATTTATTAGACTTTTACATCACCATCAGATTTAGCTTTCCAGAAGTCATTGACCAGTGCAGATCTAAATCTAAATGGGTTCTATCGGTAATACAGACAGTGCTTACACGTTGATCAATGGGACGTCCTATATTTTTATATACATAACAGGCTTAGATTCTAAAGATCTCAGAGCTCATGGGCTAATATAAAAAATCACAAGTATCTGTGTATTTATAATAAATAATGATTACTGTCTGAATTAACTGAAAGATGACAAGGGTACAACATCCATGATAAAAAAAATTGAATATTATAATTTGTCTTCCTCAGGGTCCACCCGGTGCTGCTGGTGCCCCCGGTCCTGCTGGAGGTCCTGGTGATAGAGTAAGTATGGTTTTTGGATGCAGATGAACCTTGTATTTTTTCTTTTGTAAATCATTACTAAACACAACTTAAATATACTGACCTGATATTTCTTTTATCTATTTAGGGTGAATCTGGTTCTGCTGGTCCCGCTGGTGCTTCTGGTCCTCGCGGTTCCCCTGTAAGTAAAAAAATGTAAAGTTTTATTAGTATTTTTCACTCAAAAGTTACAGCTTGAGTGAAGTTTAAACAATCAGCTATTTTGTGAGCTGACCCAATATTTGGGGGATGCAGCCAATAAACTGGTAAGAACCAGTAGCATCACCAAGGTTTATCAGATATCCAATTGATCAATATGATATGTTTAGGGTAATTTCCCTAAAAGATTTCCTATAGATATTTAATAAAATTTCAAATATAATTTATGTAAAATAATCAAGTATCATTTTTTGTTTTTCTACAGGGTGAACGTGGTGAGGCCGGTCCTGCTGGTGCAACTGGCTTTGCTGGTCCTCCTGTAAGTATCTGGCTCTATTAAAATTCTGGTTCTGTTCCTATTCTATGATCTGGTTTCTATAAAAATGTTAATTTATTTGACTGTTCTAATCAAAAACCATGTAATCACACCTTAATATTAATTATCTTAACAGGGTGCAGCTGGTCATGCTGGAGCTAAGGGAGATAGAGGACCCAAAGGTCCCAAAGGAGAAGCTGGATCCCCTGGTCCCGTCGGTCCCCATGGCAGCGCCGGCCCTGCTGTAAGTTACAAAATCTGTAAATATATTTAGAAAATGCATTATATTTAAATGGTCAACTCTTCTAATATTTAGTTGCAAAGCATCAGGTTAGATGCTTGATCTGAGTTTCAGAGTAGGTGATGTTTGATCGTCCTAAATAGCACAAAAAGGTAATTTATTATACTGAGGCATATTCTAGCCACTATGGTTTAGGTAGGTTCTAGAATGCAATTCCTTTTCTTCTGCCAATAAAGATTTCCCAGGATTATTGCTGTACTTTGACAACCTTAGGGAGTAGAATTTCTGAATAAGTGTACCATTAGGCATTCATCTAATAAATGCAGAAGATATTGCTTCTGTCTTATGACTTATAGACAAAACTAGAAGAACAGATTAAAACTTTGAGAAATCAAAATGTTATACAAAAGGTATATTTTAATAAAGCAGTCATTGCTAAAACTAAGGTACCCTGCTAACCCAACCCCATAGCATTAGGTCTTGCACAGAAGACATATATTGCCATGATTGGTTACTCCTATCCTAAACATTCTACTTTTTTTTCTATAGGGTCCAAATGGTCCTGCTGGAAGCACTGGAGCTCGTGGTGATGGCGGTCCCTCTGTAAGTCACTTAAAATGATGATCTTTAATAGCCAGTTATGGTATGTTAACTTAGAAATCTGATGGATAAATATTTTTCATCCATAGGGTGCTACTGGATTCCCTGGTCCCGCTGGTAGAGTAGGAGCTCCCGGACCCGCTGTAAGTGCACTTTTAAGTATTTTTTTTTTCAACACAAGTGACAAATAGTTTGGATATTAATTCTTACACAGTGATAGTCTAAAAAATGTAATATCCTTTGAGGGCTTTGAGTCATGCATTTCGTAGAGAATTCAAGAATATTTCCCACCAACTCTATAATGAAAAATCCAAATCTTATCCAGTCTGTTTGTAACCATTGCCAATGAAGTTGGCAGTCTTGTTCAGTGAACTCTTATATTTGCCATTTATCTCTATCATATCTGTTATAGTATTTCATTATATACAGCACAAACCTCAAAGTGCAACAAGGAGGATAGTATAAGTGGCAGGAATGATGGGGAATTCCAAATAAAAATCACCATTTATACATACCTATATTGTATGTTAAAATGATATGAAATAGATAAAGGATGCAAAATACCAGCTACAGATGCCCCGAAGGTATACCAATGTGGCTGCACATAGTTAGGACTATCCACAGTACGTGGGTGCCCCAGATATCATTCTTACGCAGTGTAGGTAAGATTTAAAATGGAAGGAAAAAGTTGGTACATTTTAATTAGAATTTTTTTTCAGAATGCTCACAATAGGCAGTGACCTAGCAGAAAGCAGATGATTATAAAATGGAAACCAGTGGTTGGCCATTAGCCATTTTGACTTACCTACTCAGAAATAGTGTGTGAGAATGAGGCAAGATGGGCTTGAATCGGCCTCAAAAGGCTGTACTATCCTTGCCTTAAGTTTGCAGAAGATTGATGATGAAAATTCTTACTTTTTAGCTTTATAGGACCCCAAAACTAAAAACTTCCTGAAGGCCGTATCTACAGCGAAACGGGGCAATATACCGACTTAGCATACTGTTATTTGTTTTCATGGACATGGGTAGGAAAAGGATAGAACCTCTCAGGTCTTTAGTGAGAGGATTTACACCCATTTCTTGGGTATGCACTGGAAGAGGAAGTAAGGGGTAATTTTCCAAAAACTAGTCTCAAGAAAAACTTTTCTGATATGCATACAATATCATATTCTGGAATCTTTCTGACAGGTGAGAAAATACATAAATAATCATGTTTTTTTTTTCATTTTTTATTTATTCTATTAGGATTAAATATTTCACTCATTTGTCTTAACATTAAAAAAATTGTCTTGTCTTACAGGGTATTGTTGGACCTCCTGGCCCAACTGGACACGCTGGCAAAGATGGCCCAAGAGGTCCTCGTGGTGACTCTGGCCCCATTGGTCGTCCCGGTGAACCAGGTCCACAAGGCCCAGTTGGTTTAGCTGGAGATAAAGGTCCATCTGGAGAGTCTGGCCCTGCTGTAAGTAATGATGCTATAACAATAATTTGTAGCTATTCAAAGACAGGTGAACTTACAAGAGACAGTTACACATTACGAATGAGCAAATCTACCAAGGATTTATCAAACCCTGCTTAAAAAACAATGAATCCAAAGTTGGGGTTGGATCCCCTAAATGTATTTGTGAAAGAAATCTTGTTAGCAAGTTTTGGATCTTTTTAGGGTTAGTGTGTGCATCCAGACTGGAATATGCTAAAGTAAAACAAATCTGTGATGCAAATAAAAACATGAACATTTTCAATATAGTATTTTATAACTAAATATGCAAATTGACTTGTAATACAGTTAGAGATTACTTCTGCTTTAACTTGGCATGGAGCTTCAACGCAGACCCAACCTATAGTCCAAGAATACCAGTCTGGCTTGTCTACTATAGGGCAAAAGCTCTTTCATTTGACTCACTGTTAAGTCCATGTACCCTGCAGTTGAACTCTTTTTGAGTCCAAAAACCCTAATAAGTACCATAACTCAGAACACAAAGCACAAAGGTGCAAATAGATCGCCTATTGTACAGGTGCCCAAACAGGGTTAGCAGTTGCAGGACCTGAAACCAAAGTTCAATCAGGTCATTGCAATTTAATTGGGAAATCTTTTTACTGTTATATTAGTAGAAGATTATCTACCGTAGTCAGTCATATCTCTTGAAACCAACCTTAACCAGTGGTTTCTCAACATTTTTAACATGAGGAAACTCTATTATATATCCACAGCTCAGTACATTAGCTTGGTGGTCAGCGGGAAAATTGCCCCCTACATTGCTGGCCATTGGGTATCCAAAAAGATCATTGGTGTTTGTTAAACTGACCTGAGAGTCTGTCAAATTGCTTATTGCTCAAGGAACCCCTGGCAACCCCTGGAAGAACACTAGGGTTGCACGGAACCCTGGTTGATAAATATTGATCTAAATTTTTTGCCTTTTCCATCTGCGAGCTTCCAGTACCATGCTTCTTATCCCATAGAGCCAATGATTAGTTACTGTATCTATAGAGGAGCAGGATTGTCATCTTAGAAAAGTTCCTTTTTAGGGTTCACATACAACCTAACTTATTTGTCCAATGTGAAAATATTGTGGTTTAATAAAGAATACCAGTAATAACCGTTTATACATTTTTTTTCTTCTTAAGGGTCCCCCAGGTTCCCCTGGTCCCTCTGGTGTTCTCGGTGCTCGTGGTATTGTTGGTCTTCCTGGATCAAGAGGTGATCGTGGTCTTCCTGGTGGTCCTGGCTCAAATGTAAGAACATTGATATACTGTATTCACATTTCAGAAGCTACAGCAGATATTCTTTAAATGTTCTTTTACAATAATAATGAATTAGGAAGAATCCATATTTATAGTGTTTATATTTATTGATAGTCTATATTCTCCAGTCTTGGGGAACTTTAATAAATCAGCCTCTTAGTGTCAAGACAAGCTTTTAGATCTTGAAATTATTCAATGAACATTCACATTTTATTGTTCAGCAATATTGTTCTTCAGCCTAGTACTGTAGTCAATATGAACAAGTTTATTTTAAAATTCTACAAATTTATTTCAAAGACACTTGTGCCAAATCCATCTAAAGCCATATAAAACATGCAAAATGTGGCACAAGCTAACCATTCTAGTTCATAGTGTACCGGGGTTGTACAATAATGAGCCAGGAAAATGCATCCCGCTGCAACCCCAAGGCAAATACAGCTTAATGGCTGTTCATTTTTTTTTAATTTTATATAGCCAAAACTATTAGTTATGGATAAAATAGGGGACAATAAAAAACCTTCTCAATAACCATTATTACCAGGACAGAAAGAGATGGCAAAACCAAAATGCAAAGAGCAGCGATAGGGAATATTTTGCAAGATGGAATGGACTACTCAGATGATTACAATTTACTTTGAAGGCATTTCCCTCCAATTCTTGTTGTGTCTCCAGGAGATGGAATTTAGGAAGTGCTACATGAAATAATAGCATAGAAAGTAATGAACAAGAATCAATGAGTATAAAGAAACATCAAAAATGTTATGGTGGGCTCACTAGAACCAGTCAACATGCAATAGGTGCTTATCAATTATACAAAGTTAAAAAATCTTCATCAAGGCATAATGCAAAATGTCTCAGCTTCTTTGTAGACTTAGAAATCAATAAATTGGATGGATGAGATGGTTTTATTTAACAGTTTGCTTTATCCTCTGTAGGGTGAACCCGGTCCCGCTGGTCTTGCTGGTTCTGCTGGTGCTCGTGGTGCCCCTGGCCCCGCTGGTAATCCTGGCCCAGCTGGTCAAGCTGGAGAGGCTGGTCGTGATGTAAGTAACAAACAAAATTCTGAGACTTAAAATACTTACTAAGGTCTATTTCTGGTAATAAATAATATTAGGTAAAGCAGATGGAACAGAGGTGAGAGACGTCAATAATTGACATTGGTGACCCCAGCAACTATATTGTCTTCAGGTTCCTCTTCCCCAGTATATAGAAAGTGGCCCATTTTATTATCAAGCTGGAGTGAACGTGATCATAAAGACTTAAGTCACTGTTAAGTTTTAAATTGATTCTTCTTTTAAAGATATATACAGACTTTTTTGGGAACGGATAAGACAGGACCTCTTTAGATGGCTCTACTTTAAATATTTCCCTGGTCAAGGCTTTTAGGGAATCATTCTACCAGCTTAAGTAAAATCCCAATCATCAGACGTCCCTCTTACTTTATCAAAAATCTTTCTTTCTTAATAATTTTCTTCATACTCCCTGCAAGTGATCAGGGGCAGCAACCCACCTTTAAAATTTGTGGCCATCATATTTGGAAAAATGAGAAAATGAGACATTAGACGAGGTATCAGCTCCCCACCACCAACAACAAAACTTTGAATGGCATTGATAGGGACTGAAATAGGTACAGAGAAATCACCCCATTCATAATGTTAGTAACGGCATTAACCATTGGACACCAACTGCTTACATACCCATTCTTACTTGTGAAGTGGCACAAATGTGAACACCAGGTTTACTAAATGGGCATTGGAAGTGTACCCATCCACCTAAACATTCTCCAAGCCCCAGGCTCCTGCCTAGAATAAATAAGTCAACTCGGGAGGCAATGTGCCATCGTTTCAAATGACTACCCAAGCCTTTGTGTTGAAAGGTGGGCTCCTCATATGCATATCTCCCCGTCTATTGTGTGCTACTTCCCCCACCTTTTAGATTGTAAGCTCTTCGGGGCAGGGTCCTCTCCTCCTCCTGTGTCACTGTCTGTATCTGTCTTTCATTTGCAACCCCTATTTATTGTACAGCGCTGCATATTATTTTGGTACTATATACATCCTGTTTATTATTAATAATAATATATCCAAATGCAGCCCTGCCCTCCTTTTGTTCCTGTCTTCATATGCAAACGATATATTATCTATTATTGTATTATAAAATAAATAGACAGCACATTTGTTCAAATAAGACACTACTAATAGTCCAATAGTATTCTTCTTTCAAGTTACAATACACAAGTTACAAATGCTTACCGCAAACATAATTCTTCTGTAGATGTTTAATTCAAAGGCTATAAAATATAATATTGCATTGATAAAAGTAAAAATGATAAATCTTTATATAGCTATCTAATACTTGCTATGTAAATTGAGGTGCTTTGTGGCTGTTTTTGCTTTTAAGATTAACATATATTATTTCTTCTCTTTTCAGGGTCATCCTGGTAACGATGGTCCTCCTGGTCGTGATGGTCTCCCAGGTATTAAGGTAAATTTGACACACATAATTTAATATTGCCTTTGTTGACAACAAAATTCAATAAATAAAAAGATACAAATGATTGGTTGGTACAACAACCATTTACTATTTCAAGTTCTGACACAGTCTTGGGTATTGGCAAAAGAAGACTTGATCATGCCCACGCCCATAATAATGCATCCCGGTACCAACCACCAAGGCAATCAAACATCTGCCAGTTTAAGTAATTTTCATTTCTTTGGAATTTATTGTATCCAAGATCCCTTTTCGCTCCACTACCACTCTGCATGCCATTTGTTTGAAGGCATCTGTAGAGTTGGCGGCCATGCTTCAGCCAATATTTAGAAGCCCTACTATTTCTGACTACACATGTATATATATTTGGCTTTCTGCACTTTTACACAAATCTAAATTTAATTAGTCTGCCCAAACTTTTTTTTTTCTTTGCAACTACTTTCATTAACTCAGTGTTTAATTTTAGGGAGAGCGTGGATACCCCGGTAACACTGGACCCGCTGGTCTTGCTGGAGCTCCCGGCCCTTCTGGCTCTGTTGGCGCCGCTGGTAAATCTGGAAACCGTGGTGAGGCTGTAAGTTGACCGTGTTAATAAATTACATTTAGTGGTATTACAATTGCTTTTTCTGAAACCAAAATTATATTTTCAGTATCAGAACATTAATTTGAATTATTGTGCACCGTATAGATAAAAACCAGATATAACAAATTACAAAATACATATATAGATAAATGTATTAACCATATATGCAAAACTAGCAATCTCTGTTTTATATTTGGGTCAAATGTATCTAGTATCTACATTAGGATATGAGTATGACCCAAGGGTGTACAGTATGTATATTGCAATGAGCTGTCATTTATTCTGCGTGGCATTACAATGTACATGTGCAGTAACCAGAAACACACATGCGTTATAGTGCAATACAATAGACATGAACATTTTTGTAAAGTTATGCTTTGTAAAAAATAGTTCAGGTATGTTTTTGCAACACCAAAAATGTGAATAGGTTCTTTGTAAATTTTAAAAATGTGTGGGAATTTGGCTTAACGTCATTACAGATGGTGTTACAGGCTAATGATTAAGTCTTGTATGATGTAGCACATCACACAACCAGGTTGGTTTTGCTAAAGGGGTCAGATGGATATTTACCATAGACCTACCACTGCTCCAAGAAGCCACTTCATAATTCCTTTATTCCTTTTTTCTTTTTTAGGGTCCCGTTGGTCCCGCTGGTATTGTTGGCCCTGCTGGTCCTAGAGGTCCTGCTGTAAGTATTTAGTATATATATATATATATATATATATATAATATATATATAAATATATATATATATATATATATATATAGATTCCTAATCTCGTATTTCAGTTTTGGGAAAATTTTGATAATTGTTTACTCTACATCAGAGCCTTTTCTTTAAAGTTTTATTAATGCTTTTTATATTTACCTAATGATGAGTCCACAGTCATGCCATTAATTGTCTCACAATCTAACGCCCCCACCATAGTCAATACCATTGTCCAAGGACAAATTCAGGAGAAATTGTGAATTAACTTACCAGTATGTTTTTGGTATGTGGGAGAATACCCACAACAAGCATGGGGAGAACATACAGACACCATGCAGGTAGGGTTCTGGCTGAAATTTGAATCATGGACTCATTCTGTAAGTCCGGAGTGCTGTCCACTAAGGCATGACCATTTTTAGTCTACCAATTTTGAACCAGAAAAAAGATCAGGTTGGAATGGGAACTCTTAGCATAGAGATGGAATATTGTATACTGTAAACTAAATAATGGGAACAGAGGGATAAAGAATTGGGGCTTGTGGTTGAAGTAGACCAAATCATAAGGATTTGATTTTGCAATAGACTTTGGAATAACCAGGAACAGAATGGATCCAAATTAAAATTTGCCCTAGGAAAACCTAATCAGAGACTAGAAAGCCTTAGTACAGGCTAGCAAGTAATGGAGACCAGTACAGTAGTCTATAACCCACCTCTTTTTTAAATAAGAGAAGTGGTCACTTCCAGTATTTTTTGGTTTATATAATACAACTTATTATCATCATTTCAGAACTGCAAAATTTTAATTTTTATAAAATTATCCAATGTAAGATATTCCCAATGGGTGATGTAAGGTTCAAATATTATAGATGGGGGCTGATACCGGCTGCAGGATCATTGGTCTGAGCCCTCATATATTCTAAAGTATCTCTGTACATTTCTAACCAACGTCTACCTTGTAATAGGGTGTCCAAGGTACTCGTGGTGACAAGGGTGAAGCTGGAGAGAGAGGAGCAAGAGGTCTGGATGGTCGCAAGGGTCACAATGGTCTGTCAGGTCTTCCCGGACCTGCTGTAAGTACAAAGAATAGCTTATAAATGATTATATGTAAGTAGAGAAAATATATTCTTCAGTACAAAGTAAATCCAACTTTTCCCTTTTGCATTCAGGGTACTCCTGGTGAGACTGGTCCCGCTGGTACTGTTGGTCCCGTTGGTCCAAGGGTACGTAATGCTCAATTAACACCTTCCAAACAGTAGCATGTTTTTAGTTAATATGTTCATTTATTTATTTATTTGTATTTTTTTCCATTCCAGGGTCCCTCTGGTCCCTCTGGTCCTCCAGGCAAAGAGGGTCGTTCTGGACATCCTGGTGCCATGGGTCCCGTTGGTCCACGTGGTCCTGCTGGTTTCACTGGTCCTGCTGTAAGTAATTATTTTAAAAAAAATAATAGGATAAATATATTTTTTATTTTCTATTTTTAAACACAAATCAAATTAAAATGCAATACTTACATATTTTACAATTTAGGGTCCTCCCGGTCCCCCTGGTCCTCCTGGTCATGCTGGTCCATCTGGTGGTGGATATGACATCGGTGTTGAAAATGAATACTACAGAGCTGACCAGCCTGCCCGCAGACCTAAGGATTATGAAATTGACGCCACATTGAAATCTCTGAACCAGCAAATCGATGTCATCCTGACCCCAGAAGGCTCAAGGAAGAACCCTGCTCGTACTTGCCGTGACTTAAGACTCAGCCACCCTGACTGGACAAGCGGTGAGTAGTATTCTGTTCAGATCCCAGATTTTCCTTTCATATAGATAAGGTGACCAGTGATCTCATTGATACAAAATAACCTTTTTCGATAGGATTCTACTGGATTGACCCCAACCAAGGCTGCACTTCCGATGCCATCAGAGTCTTCTGCGACTTCTCTACTGGTGAGACTTGCATTCATGCCAACCCAGACAGCATTCCACAGAAGAACTGGTACATCAATACTTCCAACAAGGAGAAGACACACATCTGGTACGGCGAGACTCTTAACGGAGGCACAGGGGTAAGTTCACTTTCTAGCTATTTTACCGGCATAAAACCAAAGAGTGCAACTTTTATATAGAGGACATAGGCTAAACTAAAATCCTTTAAACTAATGGTAACTTTATATAGACCACGTTTTAGATTAAGTGGCCCAATTGCATTGGAACTGGAGTTGGTAGCCATTGTTTAAAGTTCTGGCCATATACATGGCCATGTATGCTAAAACTTTCTCAATCTTTCTTAGCCTCCACTGAAGTAAAGCCCTCATATTGTATGACCACCATGTTGTTATAAATAAAAATGAGTCCCTTTTAATAAAAGAAAAATGGATATGTAAAATGCATTCCTGGGGTCAGCAAAGGCCCAAGATACGCATGACTGTTGAGATCAGGTTAGGAACGTGGAATGGCTAAGTTAAAAACCTACTTCATTAGTCAAAAGCACTATACAACAAAGTATAAGAATATGTTTAAATGTCTATCAAAATTTGTTTAGACAAATATTCAAGCTACTTTGTCTTCTTTTCTTCAACAGTTCGAATACCAGGATGAAGGAGTCACAGCTAAGGACATGGCCACTCAACTCGCTTTCATGCGCCTGTTGGCTAACCATGCTTCCCAGAACATCACCTACCATTGCAAGAACAGCATTGCCTACATGGATGGAGAGACTGGAAGCCTGAAGAAGGCCGTCATCCTGCAAGGATCCAACGACGTCGAGCTTAGAGCAGAAGGCAACAGCAGATTCACATTCAGCGTTCTTGAAGATGGTTGCACGGTAAGTCAAGGGACAACACTATATTGATTCACAATTATCAGAGGAGATAATTTGTTTGAGTTAGGAATCAGCACACTGAAAGAAATATTTTTATAGGTGAACCCCCAGAGTTTTTTCTTGTTATATGTTCTAGAACTCTGAAGATTAACGTTCTTACCATAATCTCCAACTCTTAGTCACTTCTTCTAACTATTCTTCTTCATCTGGGGGGTTTGGGGGTCCATGGCCACTTTTTTTGTGTTCTAGCTCCACATGGTAAACTCTCTATTTTCTTAAAACTTACAAGGTAGAAGGCAGCATCAGAAAGTTTAACTCTCAAATTTAGAAAAGTTTTGGGTGAATGAACCAGAAGAAAGGGAACAATGTTTGGGAACATTGTTAGTGGTTGGTCATATTCAACTGGACTTATTCTAGTAATGATGAAGATGTTTCATAGCTTTGCAAGCCAGTTCATCTGTTTATCAGAACTGATAAAAAAGACTTGGAAAGCCAAGAAACATTTTCAACAAGTCCAGGTGAATGTGACTTCTGCTAGATATACAAAGACCTGGATGAATGAGAGCTTTCCCAGATATTGAAAAAAACTTCCAAGAATTTATAATTCTTCTTACACTAAAACTTACAGATGGAGTAAATGTTCAAATATTAATTAAGGTTCCATAACTGATTCACTTTTTACTTTTTTCTTTCAGAAACATACCGGTGAATGGGGCAAAACAGTCATTGAATACAGAACCAACAAGCCATCACGCTTACCCCTCCTGGACATTGCACCTTTGGACATTGGTGGTCCTGAGCAAGAATTTGGAGTGGACATTGGCCCAGTCTGCTTTAAATAAAATGAACTATTACAACCTAAAAAACTAACTTAAAAAACATCCTCTCTTTGCCCCGTTTTTTTTACAATAACGAAAGCTGACGTGTTTCATGTGTTTCTAATCGACGTGGTTCCACCTTGGGCAAATGAGAAGGAACATAAAATGGGAGCATCGTGCAATGCAATTTAATATGCGTCGACACAAAGTTGGAAGTCTTTCACGATTTTAACATCATGTTGTGGAAAGATTAAAAAATGTCAGCTTTTGTAACAAAAAATGAAAAAACCCAAATAAAAAACGTGAAAGATTGCACCATTTGTGGCCTTTAAATACCTTCAATGGAGGAAGTTAAAAACCAACAACTTCCGCGGGTTTTAACTACCTCAAATCGTCGTTTGGTTTCCATCAAGTCAAAATGGTGTTGAGGAAAGAAATTGTACAGAGGTGCTAATTAAGGTACTTGAACATAATAAATGGTGCTAATAAAACTTACCATCCATCTCTTTTGGTATCAAGTCGTGTTGTGTTAATTGTCAGGGGTTGAAGCCAACTGTTTGAGAAAGACCCAAAAGTTATACCCAGAAGCCAGGGAAACACATGGGATGACCATCAATTTTAAAAGGTGTTTACTGTCATCATCTCGATTGGGCTAAGGGAGGTTTTTTTTTTTTTCAAAAATTGTCTGTGTTTTGTATATATGAGATGTTTTAATAAATTGTGAAAAATTTTAAAATAAAGCATGTCTAGTGCTCACATGCAAGTCATTTTTGGGTGAGTAAAGAATATTCTCAGGGATGTCAGGGGCCTTGGTAATAAAGTGTATGAAAAGGCAAATTGTTGTATATTGTAGGGAACTGTAAAACCCTATGGTAAAGTCAATTTATATCTTCATTGGGGAGATTTCCTCTCTTGGTGACAACTGCTGCTGAAACAGTAAGTTTTATAGTAGTCACCAATTAGGCAGTGAGGGTAATTATACTGAGCACACCAATCCCATTGGCCATTCTATAAGAAGAGAATCACTATTAAACAGGATTTATTTAGCGCCAATATATTACGCAGTGCTGTACATTAAATAGGGGTTGTAAATGTATGACATGATAATAAATGACAGATACAGACAGTGACACAGGAAGAGGAGAGGACCCTGCCCTGAAGAGCTTACAATCTAGGAGGTGGGGGAACTATCACACAATAGGAGGGAGCTGTAAAGATTGTATATGCTACTTTTGAGATTTGAATCTCATTTTTTATTTTGCTTTTACTTTTCTTTACTCAAGATTTTCTTTAACTTCCCGCTGCATGTCCGAAACCAGAAGGGAAGAAAATTCTCCCCAGTGGGACACAGACTTCAAAAAAATTACCTAAGGGGTTTTAACTCTTCTTCCAATATTATAAAGACATTTTTGGCTACCCATACACTTATTCATTTCCCTTTTGCTGGAAAAGGAAAACACTTTTATAACATAGAAAGGATTTTGGCAAAATAATTTGCACATGCTTCATATTGTGCTTGCATTTTACATGTCAAATGCAGCTAAAACACTACGAAGAATGCCAGAGAAACAGGCCGAGAACCCTGTTCAGTTACACAGGAAAAATATGTGATAGGTTCCAATGGTTTCCATGCTTCTGATGAATTATCTTATGGTTCCTGCAGCTTCTTAACTACCCCCACCAGTCTTTACCAGCAATCATTGGGGTCACCTCTCAAATGAGAACCAAACACTACCTCTGTCAAGGTGACCGACTCCACACAGAGACACAGTACAGAACAAGGCATGGTCAGTCATGAATGGAGAAAGTTTCAGATGCAGGATGTGAATATTTTATAATTTGTTACATTTCAGTGCTGCGGATCCCCTTCGGTCTCTAAAAGCCTCCTCCTTCCCTGCATTATATTGCACAGAGTGGGTTACCCATTGATGACTGCAGTGGAATATGTCTAAGCAATGGACATTAGTGTGCACGTGATCAATCCTTGTCATCTGATAGCAGAGACACGACGTGTTAACGTCAATGTTTTAAAGCTGACTTTACATTTTAGAAAGTGCAGTTCAGTGAATTTAAGGTACATTGTTCTATGTGCCTGTCCTGTGCTCATCAATGAGCTACTGTTTTAATTATAAATTAATTGGGGTCATTTCCCCCTTTTCCTATATTTTGAATATATATTGGGTTTGGGGTGATTAGAGCACATCAGGCTGCACAGCACACCACTTGTTTGAAAAGTAAATATGCCACTAAACAAAGATTGCACACTATTAAATCAGATTTCTTGCACCCCCCCCCCCCCTCTTCCCTTTCCTAACCCCCTCCACCACCCATAAACCCAATTTATAACATAAACCCAGAAGTAGCAAGCAAGACACGAATTTTGCTACACTAAAAAAGTGAACCACCTTTGAGAGACGCCAGATGAAAAAAGGACCAGTGGCGGGACAGTTTTGTGAACAGATTGAAAAGGAACAAACACCTGGACAAGTGTTTTGCTATGCTAAAAATAAAAGTATGGTCGAGAAGGTCCAGCAGAATGAAGCTATAGTAAGGACACACAAACTAGAAACAAAACATATCTGCCTTTCCATGCGCAAAGTGACCAACCACTGACCACTTTGCAGGTTCTGAGCAGTCCGTTGTCTGCCTGTTTGCTAATGCCAATCCTACCAAGGCCCTGCAAGCTGACGTTGGCTGCTATTTATTTGAACATGGACCATACAACATTGACTTGCCCAAATTTACCTCCCCTCTGACATATAAAAAAAACCATGGGAGAGGATGAGAGTGGCTCCACCATGTTCCAGACTGCGAACTGTGAGCAGCCACTGGCAGTGAAAACCGAGCAGCTTTTGCTTACTGCAGATGGCATAGGGGAGGCTTAGAGGAGAAGGTTTGCATAAACTTTAAGCCCCCTAAAAAGCTAAATTTAAATGTCTGTCCTTGGTCTTAATTAAATCCCAAACTAAACGCCTAATGCAGGGGTGTCAAACTCAAATGCACAGAGGGCCAAAATTAAAAACTTAGACCAAGGTGTGGGCCAACCTTGAAATTTATTGAAAAAACTGAGGAAGCTTTTCCTTCTCATTAGGTTTAGCTTCACATTCAATCTGGAACAAGCTTATAATAGAGAATGAGGCCTAAATTTTTTTTTAATTTTATTTAGGAAAAAATGTATGCCTGTTTCTCTTTTTGTTGCCTTCTGAATTAAATTCCAATGGTAACCTTTTTGCACAGGCTAACAATATTAATAACAGTATTCTTCAATGAAAATCTAACCATTCAAGTCCATGCCTTGGAGTAGCAAGGAAAAGTACAGTACTCTTATAAGTGGCCCACCACTGAAACTCCCTCTTCATTGTAATAGCGCCGCTACTAAAATTCCCGGCATTATTTGCGTCTATAAAACAGTCTCATGCATCGGCAGAGAGCCCGCTGGTCTATAGTTGCGAGTGATGCCAGGAATTGTAGTAGCGGCACTATTTCACTGCAGCGGTGGGCCAGCTGCAGTTCATATTAAGGATTCCTTTGGGGGCCAAAAAAAAAGGATGTTGGGGGGCATATTTGGCCCCCGGGCCAGAGTTTGACACCCCTGGTCTAATATGTCAGACCAGTTTTTAAAATAGTATTATAGTACTATATTTACTATATCCAAAGCTCACAATGTATTATTGTGGTGGTCAGTATGAAGAATTCCTCTTACAATGCCGGCCATTGGGAAGAATGTCAACCTTACAGATAGCCAAAAAGATCATTGGTGTCACTTATACTGACCTTAGAGTTAACAATTGCTTATTGCTCAAGGAACCTCCAGCAACCCTGGTTGAGAAACACTGTCTTACACTACATTTGGGATTTTGCAATATGACTATGGTAACCCCTACCATAGTCATATTGAAAATTTCCTAATATAGTTGGAATAAGACTAAGCGCTCCCGAGTGACAGTTAGTGACATAACTAATGGATTCTGTATTATGTTGGCACCATATAAACACATGACAATAACTATACCATTGACAATATTAAGATTTTATTAAAAATGAACCAAACGACAAGCATATTACCAATAACAGCAATTACTGTGCAGATTATAAACACATTCATAAGAATTCTCTTAGCCATAAACTGGTTTTGTTCTGGAGCCATCTGAATGAATCATTAATTAAGAATAATGAATAAGGCTGCAGTGGAAACATTGAAGAAAACTGAGCTGCATTGAAGAAAACAACAGTCTGTGCCTGTAGGGTAATGCCATAAGATGTCAATATATTTTGACCAGGGAAAAGAATTGGGGTGCTTGAGGGGAGGAAGAGGAAGGTGGGCTTTCACCTCTGACAACCCCCAGGTATTATATATGGTCAAGGTGAGTAGCTTGAGAATAACCTTGTTTGTCCCAAGACAAATGTAGCCAAATAAAAGTATCTGAAAAAATATGTTTTTGGTTTTTTTTTCACAGAAATCAGACATATTCTTTCATATGTAAGTGAATCTATAATAAATAAATTCAACAACTAGATATGTGCATCTAGAGCAGTGATTCCCAACCAGGGTTCCTCCAGAAATTGCTGGGGGTTCTTTGAGTAATGAGCAATTTGTGCCTCTCAGGTCTGTTACCATTGACACCAATGATCTTTCTGGCTAACTGAAAGGGTGACATTGTTTAAATAAAACAGAAAGAAAGAATGTTATAAAAATGCATTCTTTCAAATGACCACCAAACTATTGTACTGTGAGCTGTGGATATAGTAAATATAGAAAGAGTTACCTGAAAACCCAAAAGTTATTTTAAGGGTTCCCCCATGTTAAAAATGTTAAGTATTCTGCAGTGCAATAGCTTTTTGACCAGCAGATGGCACTACAGGTTAGATTTTATACATGGCAATGTCAAGTATAGGAAAGCTATACATTAGATAAATTAAAATGTATCAAAAACAAAAGAATAAAAATAATAAATTGCAAATTACCAGTACTGATATGGGATTGGTGCATAGGTTCTGTTTTCTTCTTTTCTTTTATTCTTTTTTTGTCCTCCTCAATTTATAAAAATGGGAGCCCCGGCATTATTATTAATATGAATATTATTATTTTTATTATTACTAATGATATTAATAAACAGTATATATATATATATATAGCACCAACATATTACGCAGCGCTGTACATTAACTAGGGGTTGCAAATGATAGACAGATACAGACACAAGAGGAGAGGACCCTGCCCCGAAGAGCTTACAATCTAACAATCGCCAACAGAGTGCTGTTACTCTAGCATGAGATTATTGTGTTACTTTATCACCTTTTCATGATTCGATTTAAAATCACTACTACTTATTCATCAGTTTTATCACTTTACACCCTGATCATCAACTTTTGAAGCAATCACCATTTTTGTAGTGTGCATGGTGGCATTGGAAGTATTTGGACCGCCACTTCTAAATCTGGTGATCAGTTACTGTGTTCAATATTCGTGCTTCTGATTGACACTTTTGATTCAAATGTGTTATGACGATAAAAGCACCGATAGTTACTATACAAAATAATGGCCCTTTTAAATATACTCCTAAAAAGTGATGAACAAAGAGGTGATCTGTTGTTTCATTGCCACTTCTTCATAAATGTGCCCCCACACTTTCTGGTACATTGTGACAACACTAATTCATCCTTCTGTATCTATGAGCAGCGTTGTCACCCCAAGACAGAAAGTGTATTATTACTACAGCTCTTTCCCATCTTATCAGCCCATCGGCTCTATAACATATGGAGGAGGTGATCACTGCACTTCCTGAGAGTTTAACAAAAAACTCCAAGCAAATAAGATATTTCACGATAGTCCAATCTTTATATTGACAGTTTCATTTTTCAGACACACAAAGATTTGCAGCGCATTTATTCTCTTGTACATGGACCAGATTTTGTAATATTATCACTTGATGTTAATATTTAACTGAAACTTTATCACAATGTCATACACCAAGTAGGAAAACTTTGACATTTCCAAATTATTTACAAAAAAAAGTGCAGATGGAACTGTAATTACCAATGAAGCCTGAAGGTGTCAGTGTGCTTCTATTTTATACTGTAACTGTCAGATATCAGTATGGAAGAAACAATGATGGATGGATAGATAGATAGATAGATAGATAGATAGATAGATAGATAGATAGATAGATAGATAGATAGATAGATAGATAGATAGATAGATAGATAGATAGATAGATAGATAGATAGATAGATAGATAGATAGATATTATAGATAGATAGATAGATAGATAGATAGATAGATAGATAGATAGATAGATAGATGGAGATAGATAGATAGATAGATAGATAGATAGATAGATAGATAGATAGATAGATAGATAGATAGATAGAGAATAGAAGAAAGGCAAAGGGAACGGAAAGGGGAAATGGTAAGGAAGTGAAGGAATTGAAAAAAGAAGGAAGGGAGGAAGAGAGGTAGAAAGAGTTAAAGAAATAAAGAAAGAAATAAGAAAAGGGAAAAAGGTAGAAAAAAACAATGGAAGAATGCAAGGAAGGAAGCAGAGATAAGAGAAAAGAAGAAAAGAGAAGAGAAGAAAGGTAAAGGGAAGGGGAAACGGTTAATAAGTTAAGGAATAGAAGGGAAAAAGAAAGGAACAGAGGAATAAATGAAGAAGGGAAGAAAGGTAAAAAGGAATAAATGATAACAGTAAGAGAGGAAGAAAAGAAGTAAGGTAAAAAAGAAAAGGATGAAGCAAACAGTGAAGAAGGGATAGAAGGAAAAATAAAAATAGAAAGAGAAGGAAGGAAAAAGGAAAGGAATGTTAAGAGAAGAAGGAAGGAAGAAAGCAGGTAAGAAATAGATAGATAGATAGATAGATAGATAGATAGATAGATAGATAGATAGATAGATAGATAGATAGAGCGAGCACAGTGGCCTTTGCAGCGCTAGGTCCAAGATTTGAATCTATCTGCATGGAGTTCTCCCTGTGTCTGTGTGGGTTTCCTCCGGGTACTCCGGTTTCCTCCCACATCCCAAAATCATGTAGTTAGTTTATTTGGCTTCCCCCCAAAATTGCCCTTAGACTGTATTAAAGACATATGACTATGGTAGGGATATTAGATTGTGAGCTCCTTTGAGGGACAGCTAGTGACATGACTATGGACTTTGTACAGCGCTGCCTAATAGGTCGGCGCTATATAAATACTGTGTAATAATAATATATACTGTATAAATTTACAGTTCTGTAAAAGAAGATTGACTTGAATGAATCTGTGTATCCTCATTGAATATCAGCCAGCAATATGGACAATTTATGTGATGTAATAAATTATTCAATATATGATGTAATTGTCAATATTAAGCATTTAAACGATTTTCAAACCCAGAACATAAATGTGTAAGATATTGCAGCTTATTAATTATTGGATGTGGTAGCTGCATTCATTTTCTTTTTAGACTTTATTTTCAATTATTTGTTATGGTGCACACTTGCTGTAACGATACGATCGTTCAAATATAATCCACCAGTAATGTACACACACTAGATACGATCGTTTGAACGATGCAAGAAGTGACATGTACAGGGGAAAGTGTATCACAGAACAATCCACGATCACTGAACGACCGTACACACAATGAATAGCGAACAATCATCATCCAATCAGATCCGCTGGGACAGTCGTTCATTTCCAGCGTCATTCCTTTATTTATCATCGTCGTCGGCCAGTCGTTGTTCACTTTTTTGTGAACGATTATCGGACAATCGGACGTTAGACGTTCGTTTTCAATGATAAACATTGAACGTGTGTACATGGTATAATATACAGTCCACAGGAAGTTATAAGCTCACTATGTTTGTGTTATTATTATTATTATAAATATTATTATTAATAAACAGGATTTATATAGCGCCAACATATTACGCAGCGCTGTACATTAAATAGGGGTTCCAAATGACAGACTAATACAGACAGTGACACAGGAGGAGGAGAGGACCCTGCCCCGAAGAGCTTACAAGTTAGGAGGTGGGGGAATTCACACAAAATAGGATGGAAGGTTGTGTTAGATTGTAAGCTCTTCGGGGCAGGGTCCTCTCCTCCTCCTGTGTCACGGTCTGTATCTGTCTGTCATTTACAACCCCTATTTAATGTTCAGCACTGTGTAATATGTTGGCGCTTTATAAATCCTGATAGTAATAATAAAATTAATAATAATGATATGTATTATGCAGTACCTCTTTCTGCCACTGGATGTTCTCAGTCTGATAGCCACCATCATTCAACCCATTTCTGCAGAGCCCAGCTCATCCTGGAGATACCCCAACAGTTAATTTCTAAACCTATAAGAAAATGCTTTTATTGATATATTTAGAAGACCAAAGGGGAGCCAGAAACAGAAGTTTATAGTTAGTCCGGGATCTTTCACACTTTCTTTTTTCTTTCCCCAGTGCAGGTTTGCTCAGTGACACTCCCTGCATTACATAGGTAAATATTAGCAGCCATTATCAGCACGTTTATAACATGCTAAAGATATGAGAATAAATATACATCACCCCAAGGTCAGTGAATGAGAGAATATTTGTCTGCAAGACAATCAGTGATTTGCAGATAGAAGAACAAAGTATATATAATATAGTCTCATGTTTACTGCACTGATAAGGTACCACTGAAGCCTCCAGATTTATTACCAGGCTGCATATGTAAATCTGAATACTGTATTCTGCAAGGGTTAATGTGATGCAGAGATCTGATCTGGATTGGTGCTGGACAGGATATTTAACCCTTGCTGCTCCCTAGGCCAGGGTTGTCCAACAGCAGCCCTGAAGGGCCGGGATTCATTTACATTTTAAGGCTATGTGCACACATAGGATAATTGTAGTTGGAAATGATCTTTTGTGATCATTTCCAATGACAGATGAGCGAACAATTGCTGTACACACAGAACTGTGCTGTTCAGTGGAGAAGGACAAGTTTGCGGCACCTTACAGCGCACTTCCCCATTGAAAAGCACAGCGTCATACTCAATCAGTTGTTCATTGATCTGCCCTGACATTGAATGGTCGTTGTACACATCAGATTTTGACCCCATACAAGAAGAACTGTTTTGTCAATGCAGCCTAATATTAGTAGTTTACAAAGAGTCAGAATCTTTGTAGATTGTAAACTCTTCTGCGCAGGGCCCCTCCTGCCCGTGTCAATGTTTGTATTTGTCTGCTATTTGCAACCTCTATGTACAGTGCTGCATAATATGTTGGAGCTATATAAATACAGTTTAATAATAATAAATTTTATGACTGCCAATGAGAACCCTTCCCATTGTGTACCTTATCAACCACCTCCTTCTTGATGGTTACATTGCCAACCAAGAACTTTGACTTCAGGGTACAAATAAGTTCATTAAACTTCAAAAAAAGGGAAATGACTAAGGCACAAATGCCCGCCTCTAGAGGAAACCATCTAGATGTAAAAATCCTCCAGTCATCATGGATTGGTCACAACCTACGAACCTTTTATTCAGGTCCTGCTTTGTGTTTTTAACCCCCAACCATTACATTCATGGCTTCATTATGGAGGTGTCAGAAACGCCTCCCATTAATTAGTGATGGTGTCACTCTCTTTGCAGGTTCATTTCCAACTATTTATTCAACATTATAGATAATACATCATAGAAGTGTGACATTTGGCTTTGTAAGGGCTGCAGGAATAATTACATCTTTCCAACTGATGATTGACAATGATCCTGAACTACTCTGCATAGAATACCCAATCACATGCAAGGAGATCTATAAAAGATCTATATAAGGAAATCCTTGCATATAATTGGAGGGCTAAAATTACCAAAGCTTTATATCGTTGCAAGGGTATAATTCACAGCTTTAGTAAATCAGCTTCAATATTTCACACTTCCTGTTGTCCCCCCAGGACAGGAAATTAAATCCCTGCTGTATCCATATTGTTTGGCGTTAGAGATCCTTTAAGTATCTTTTTAAATAGGGTGTGACATTCACCACTCAGCGATCCATTCAGTCCGGCTTTACTTTGTTTGCTGTCCTCATGGACCCGGATACAAAAAGTCTGACAAATATTTGCTTAAGAGATTCTGTGTCATGTAAATCCATCGAGAGATAAATATGGGGCTCCGTGCAATGATTTTACTGCAGATATAGTGCGGTGTACATGAGGAAAAAAAAGACGTGTGTATGGCGGCAGTGTGCCCTATAAGGGGGCCCAGTAAGGTGGGGCAACAAAAAAACGCAGTAAAGCTTCATGCACCCCCTGGTATTCCAACAACTGGGACCCTAAAGAAGGGGGGTTCTGAACACAAATGAAGTGGGCCCCTTAAACATAGCAGTCACGCTTTCTGCACCTCCTATGCACCTATTCAATAACTGGGGCCATGGAGCAGGTGGGGGTCCTGTGCAAATATTAAGTGGGGGTAACTATTAAGTACAGAAGTTAAGCTCTCTGCACTTCCTGCCATTCCAACAGCTGGGGTCCTAGATATAGTGGGGGTCCTGGGCAAATATGAAGTGAGCCCCTTGAAAACATAGCAGCCAAGCTTTCTATGCCCATTTCCAACAACTGGGGCCATGTAGCAGATGGGGGTCCTGTGCAAATATTAAGTGGGGGTCCCATTAGGCACAGAGGTCAAGCTCTTTGCACTCCCTGACATGCAAATAACTGGGGTCCTTGAAATGGTGGGGGTCCTAGGCACATATAGAAGTGGGGGCCATATAAAAACACAACAGTAAAGCTTCATATACCTCCTTATATTACAACAATTGGGCCCTGGAGAAGTGGGGGTCCTGGGCAAATATGGATTGGGGGCTCAAAAACACAGCAGTCAAGCTTCTTGCATCCCCCACTATTCCAATTGGTGCTCTAAAGAAGGTGGGGGTCCTGGGCAAAAAGACCACAGCAGTCAGACTCCATACATTCCCTGCTATTCCAACAGCTGGGGTACTGCAGAAAGTGGGGGTCCTTGCCAAATATGAAAAGGGAGCCCTAAAAGCACAGCGGTCCACAGAGGCCATGAACCATCTCCTCCAAATAAAAAATTGTTTCCTACATAAGGTGGCCGTGCTAAAGCCCAGGAGAGATGAGAAGGGGAGAACCCTATGGGCACTCTTCTGCTCAGTATTTATATAGCGCCATCATAATATGCAGCAATGTACAAAGTCCTTGGTCATGTCACTAGCTGTCCCTCAAAGGAGCTCACAATCTAAAGTGCCTACCATAGTCATATGTCATTAAGTCTAAGGTCAATTTGGGGGAAGCCAATTAACCAAACTGCATGTTTTTTTGGAATGTGGGAGGATACCCACGCAGACACGGGGAAAACCTGCAAACTCCATGCAGATAGAGACCTGGCCGGGATTTGAACCTGGAACCTAGCACTAGAAAAGGCCAGAGTGCTAACCCCCGAGCCACCGCAGCTACCTTTCTATTTCTCAAGCATTGCACTGCATTCATCAGCTGCTTCATCAACTGTTTGGGTTGCTTTCTTTCCCCAATAATCAGCCTAAACATACTGAGCTCTCCCGATATGCAAAATGTGACTTTGCACCAAAAGTCAGCAGCCTCATTCCATCTTTAGCCCCTCCCCCTGTCATCAATTGTGTGAGTGAAAGAAAGCGTTCACTTAAAGCCAGATTGTGAATAACCTTGCTATTTGCCATTAGCTTCCTGGTTTATTTTTGTTGGCACTGAGAATGTTTATACTTAATACTTTCTAATGTCTTCAGACTAGGAGGATTAGGAAATAATGAGATTAGGAAATAATGAGACTGCCATGGCTTTCTAATTGTTGTCAGCACAATGTACAGACTCTGCGTGCAAACATACGTGTTCATTGTCATGTACGTTATGCATCTATACTTCACCTGAATCCTGTGCTGTATGTCTTATACAGCACACCACTCCACTCTAAATTCTGTGCTCCATCTTCTAAACTTCACTCAACTCTGTACCCTGTGCTGCACACTCTATACTGCACATAATTCCATTCTGTACCCTGTGCTGTACTGAACACTCTATACTGCACGCCACACCATTCTGTACCCTGTGC